>NC_056749.1:199621633-199626633 GCF_019279795.1 Protopterus annectens
TTCAAATATGCTTTGGTTATTTAGATTGTGGTGTGGTGAACAAAGGGTTTTTTATTATTATATATATAAATATTATCATGGTATGTCTGGCACAATGATTTTATAATGAATTTTGCAATGATGGTGTCATTTTGTTAAGCTGATTGGGCATGGCATCTTGGATAACGTTTTTGTAGATAGTCATTACCTCAACACTGGATTTGTTAGTCTAGCTGCTTTTTCTTTTAGTTAAAGAGGGTTGGGTACATCCCTGCTTTTGGGCAGAGTTGTTTGTGGAGGAGAGGAGCATGGCATTCTGGAAATCCTGCAGCAGCATAGCTGTCTTAGACACTGCGGCATTTTTCAGTCAGGGGATGAACAGGAAAACATCCTGAGGACTATACATTCTAGAACCTTACAAGTAGCACAGCATCCAAGGATTCACAGGATTGTCAGTTTTTATTGGAACTCTAAGTGGTTTTAATTTGTCATGTTTTCCTTTCTCACTTCTTTTTTTTTTTTTTTTGTGTGTGTGTGTTGTTCCCTATGTTAATACTTTCTATTTTCCAGGTTCCACTACAGTCCAATCCATTAAGGAGAGATGGCTGCATTTGTCGCAGGAGACTCTAGGCTTGCTATCTAAATTAGAAACTGTGGGTCAGCTGAGCAAAGCTAGAATTCCAAGAAGAGATCATCACTGAATTCAGAAGAGGGTGCAGTTGAAGGACCAGCCCAGCTAAGAAGGCTCAGAAGTAGACCAGCAGACATTCCTCCACCCATAGGGTCATCCATTCCTGCTCATCCAAAATACCAACAGAAGCACAAGGTAACATCTCTGTTGGGTTTACAGAACTTAGTATTATTCATAGGGGTCAATCTTCTCAAGATTGTTTAGATGAGTTTATAAATTCTTTGTTGGAAGAAGAGAGGGGTTAGGCTGTTTGACTAAGCCCTACAAAGACACTTTGCTGCCTTTGCAGCACGAGTTCTGGAGAACAAATAGATACTGATGCTGTCCAGGTTGCTCAACTATCTTTAACCAAATTTCATATGGGGCCCAAGGGGGTCAGTGGTTCAGAGAGGGAGATCCCACCTCATCTGGATGACTGTAGTCCACTATTATTGTCCCACATATCTACGCTTAGCATTACAGGTTTCAATTTTGTGATGTGGTAGGATCATCCTGCTTCCAGATGCTGGGCCTTGTTTGCTAGGGACAAGCTTGTCATTTCCACATCCCAGGCAGAAGAAGAGATTGGGAGGGGGTACAACACCTCCTTTCAGGCTAAGCCACCTTTTCATGGATACAGGAGGCTTTGGCAGGACACTTGAATGTACCACAGCAGGCTAATTCCCCCCACTTGTCTAAATAGATTAACCTGCCTATTTTCAGGTTATCCAGCTCAGAGGGCTGCAGCCACTCTTCTTAAAGGCTTTTCCAAAGGTGTTCCTATTCATTCCACAGCCCTGTTAGATTCAAAGTTAGTTAACATTCTGTCATCCATCAAAGGACATGAACACATTGCTGCTATGTTAATAGAGAAAGAACCATTAGCTGGGCAGTATAATTTTCCCCTTTTCCACCCCTCCATAGCTTTTGCTCAAAATTCCCCCATTGACCTGGTTCCCAAGAAACAGGAGGGTAAGTTCATGTTGATTAATCATTTATCCCACCCAGCAGAGGGTTCAGTCAATGAATTTATTGAAAATGAGCTGACTAAGGTGCACTATCACCTCTTTAGACCAGGTGGTGGAGGTCATTATGAGCTATTCTGACCCCTGGATGTGTAAGATGGATATTCAATCTGCATTTCATTTTCTCCAATGAGACAACTAGATTGGCCTTATTTACGCTTTCAGTTTGATGGCAAAATATTTTTTGACATTGCAATGCCATTGGGGTGTGCTGTAGCTTGTGTGATAGTCAAACTATTAATACAGCTTTCCATTGTTGCTAGCAAGAACAAGCACCATGTCAGCCAGCAGTACACTACTTTTTTAATAGTTGGGGAGGGTCAGGATGGTGCTTTAGAGGGCATGTCCATTTTTAAGTGGTTTTGCTCCAAATTAGGGGTACCGTTAGCCAGCAACAAGTCAGAAGGACCAAATCGAGTCCTGACTTTTCTGGGTTTATAAGCCAATACCACTGATAATTCCTTCAAACTTCCTTCCCCCGAACTTCAACAAGTCCAGCAGTTACTTTGGAGAGATTTTGGATTCCAGCAAAGTTTGCGTAGGAGACATCATGCAGCTACATGGCTTGATGAACTTTGCCTGCAGGGCAGTTTCCTCAGGCAGGACTTTTCTGCAGTCCATATCTGACTTGCTGAAGTATAACAGCTGTAAGCACTACCTTGTGTATTTGGCCAGATGAGTCAAGCATGATTTTTTTGCTATGGTTCACATTCTCGAGACAGTTCAATGGAGTTTCTTTTTGGCAGTCCCGTTGGACCACTGCCAACAACCTTAAGCTTTTCACTAATGCAGCAGGGGTATCTGGTACTGGGGATTACTTCCTGGGCAGCTGGTTTGCTGAAAGGTGGCTGGAAAGCTGATCTGAGTAGAGAGGAGGGACATTATGTTTTTATAAATATTTACCATTTGGGAGGCAGTTTTGGTATGGAAGGATATGTTAACATAATAGGAGGATCGTTTTGAACTTAGACAATATCTCAGTGGTGCATTCTCTCAAAAAACATTCTTCCAGGTCCAAGTGGTCTACTCTGTTATTAGGCTTTTAGTGTTGCTGAGTCTAGAGATTAATTTGTCATTATCATGCTCTCATGTCCCTGGTCATCTTAACTGCATTGCTGACAGTCTCTCCCATTTCCAGTTTGCCAGGTTTCGCCTGTTGGCCAAGCTTTCAGATCCAAAGGGCAGCCCAGTTCCTGTGAGAGTCTGGCTAATTGGAGAAGACTAGCATAATTGCTCTTGGCAAGTTCTTGAGCCAGCAATACCAGGAAGGCATATTCATCATCCCTTCAGATTTTCAATGATTTCTACAGGTCTTTGACCTCTGGTCCCAGGACATGGGGAGTACAATTATTATTTCAAATTTTAGTGGCCAGGTCTGTCACTGGGGATTTGTCTAAAACTTTTAGGGTACACCTTGCAGCTTTGGCATTGTTGGAGTGTTTTTTGGGGGGCTTTCAGGCTGCATCAGGTCATTGGTTTATTGGGAGGGTACTCAAGGACCTTGAGAATATTCAGGGACCCTCCCAGGATTCCAGAAACCCTGCTGGGAGACAACTCCTTCCCCTTGTTATTTGACATCTCTATAAGACACTGGGTAAATTTCATACATTTGTTACTATAACAGCTTTGTTCACATCCTTGTATGCGGGTGCCTTTCTTGCCAATAAACTAGCCCTTTACCTTTGTTGGGAGGACTTTGTTATCCACAGTGATTTTATCCTGATTTGGTTTAAAAAAAATCTAAGGCTGATCAAGATGGGAAAGGACAGTAGGTGCGGTTAGACAAGGCCAGTAGGTTGGCAATTTGCACAGAGCACTGGGTCAGATTGCTATATAGTATTTCTACAACAAAGAAAAGATCAGGCTTGGTTTTCATGCAGGCCTCTTGCAGGCCTTTTAACCTATTGGAGATTAACTAATTTCTTAGGCAGGTCTTGGCAGGGAAAGGAATTCACCCACAAGTTTACTCCTCACATTCCTTCCGGATAGATCGTACCTTGGACTTGGCTATGAAAAGGCATTCTGTTCAAGTCGTTCAAAGAACAGGAAGATGGGTCTTTGATGCCTTTTTGTCATACATCAGGCATTAATTTGTATTGCTGTTGCAGGGTAGGAGGTTATTTGGCTCTTGGACCATTCTTTCATTGAGAGAACTTCAAGCTGAGCCTTGACCTGCCCAGTTCTTTTGATTTTAAATGTTGGACAATTCATCCTTTTGGTTCCCCTGACCACAGTTGGTTTCAGTTCTGGGAAATCAGTTGTAAGATTACCATGGAAGAAGCCTTACCTAGAACTGTGTTAATTCACCTTGGGGGTAATGATCTGGGTCAAGCCCCTAAAAAAATCCTTTTAGCCAGACTTCTGCCTGATATGCACCAGTTGTGGCAGTTGTATCCAAATTTGGTTTTGTTGTGGTCTACCATTCTCCCAATACTTTATTGGGAAAGTGCTAGAAGGTCTGGTGCTATTGAGAGAGCTAGGCATTTCATCAGTCATAGGTTCAGGTGGACTGCTAGTCAAACTTGTTTCCAGGTGATTGAGCACAGTGTTATTGACAAACTGGAACCGGATTTCTATGAGTTGGATAATGTTCATTTGAATAATGTGGGTTTTTATTTGTTTAATTCTGATATTGTTTTTGCTGTTCAGGAGTTTTTTTTTCAATGGATAAATGAAATAATTTTTAAGGACTAAGGACTATGAAACAAGAGCTGCACAATGTGATAACACTGACTTCCTAGACAGGCTGAATACCTTTTTTGGAAGATTTGAGGAAAAGAACACCAAAATTGTGCAAAGGTTACACACAGAGCAGTATGATGCAGTACTCAGCCTTAGCCTAATGGAAGTAAAAAGGGTGCTACAGAAAGTCAGTCCCAGAAAGACAGCTGGTCCAGATAATATCTTGGGTAAGGTGTTAAAAGAGCTGTGCAGACCAACTATGTACAGTACTCATGGATATATTTAACACCTCTCTTGGCCTAGCAAAGGTCCCTTTCATGTTACAAAGTAACAAATATCATCCCTCTACCCAAAAAAGCCGCATCCTCCAGCTTGAACGACTAACATTCACAGTTATGAAATGTTTTGAGAAGCTAATACAGCAAAGCCTGTCTGTGAAACTACCATCAACTTTAGATCCACTGCAGTTTGTCCACAGAGAAAACAGATCCACAGCTGATGCAATAGCGGTTGCATTGCATCTTGCTCTTGAGCATCTGGAGAGCAAGGACAGCTATGTGAGAATGCTATTCATCGAATTTAGCTCAGCATTTAACACAGTTGTCCCTATGCAACTGATCAGTAGGCTAGTACATCTGGTCATC
>NC_056749.1:199631633-199694133 GCF_019279795.1 Protopterus annectens
TCATAAACCCATATATTCCCGATGGAAGGAGGCTCCCTGTGCCTTCATACTACATATTCTAAATCAGAAGTTTGTCATGTTGCAAATTTGGCTTTGAGCAGCTGGTTTTGAAGAACATAGGTTCATCATATCTTGCTGTCACCAGTACCATTGATACATGTAATAACAAAAATCACTCTATAAATGAGTCTAATATGTATTGAATTAGACTGTATGGTATAGCTAAGATTTTAGATATTGGTTATTTGTATACTTGAACTACTGCTGTTTTCCTTTTTTTCTCAGACTGTATCTGGCCCTTACCCCCATCCTACTTCTACTAACTATACTGTCCCAGTCTTTCTCTGCGTCTCTCCAGTGGTTGTACCTTCCTCGGAACACCTGCACTATTCTTCCTCTTACCTTTCTCCTCACCTCATTGTCTCTACCACGAAGCTTACATCCTTTTCTCCCTCTCAACACCTCTCTCCTTCATCTGTCTCTCATCCTCATTCCAAACAGTACCTGTCCTAATGTCACCCTTCCATTGCAGCATACATTGTTTTAACTGCTGTAGTCTCTTAACAGTACTTATCCTCCTGCTCTTCTTTTTATGTTTAGGTACTAAGCCTGTTTTCATTTTCTGCACAAATCAGGAAGCACCCTGTTTAATACCCAA
Organism: Protopterus annectens; assembly: GCF_019279795.1. Taxonomy (NCBI): domain Eukaryota; kingdom Metazoa; phylum Chordata; order Ceratodontiformes; family Protopteridae; genus Protopterus; species Protopterus annectens. The sequence continues at coordinate 199,632,292 of NC_056749.1, forward strand.
GACCCCGGCAACTGTGACTTTGTGCCCCTCAAGCCTCAGTTAAAAAAAGATAAATATGTTTAATCTGTAGCTGTGTTTTCAGCTGATCCTCTACCATTTTTCCACATAGTCTAATGCTGCACATCCCCGGGTAGAGTCAGTCCCACTTTTCTCTCTTGCCATTCTCTTCCCTGTTGTTACTTATTTTTCCAAAGCTATTACTGATAAACTACCAAACTACAGGTTGAATAGGAAGCACTACATCCTGCCAACTCAGTGCTCGTTGTTTCTTCTTCTTTCCACATACTCACTATCTAGTCCAAACCCCACTCCCCCTCTTCTAAATCCACTGAGAGTTCTATATTTTCTTTCTCTCCTCAAGGTATCAGACTCCTACCTTCAAAACCCTTTTCTACTTCCTTCTTTTTTTCTTCCATTTGCCAGTACTTTTGTCTGTCTACCAAACTGTACTGCCTACTGTACCCCCATCTCTCACTGTAATAGTCCAACAATATAGTCCTTTTGCTTCTGTGACTGAAAGCAAACTGCTAAAAAATCCAAAACTTACAGGCTCACTGATTGCTTCAGTGGCCTCTTCTAGCAGCCACGACCTGAGTTCTTCCTCCCCATTGCCCTAGCTGCACTTGGGATAACTCTGCTCCCCTATCATACACCTAATTCCAACCCACCTCCACTTACTCTACATTTATGCTCTAACTCTTTCTGCGCTACCCCTTACTACCCCTTCTTCCCCTCATTTCCTTCCAATTGCACATCATTACTTACCATCCTCCTTCTCTCTAGCTTCCTCTCAGCCCATTCTATCACACTCCCTCCTATTCATTACTTACACACCCCCTTCCACCTCATCTTCCTTTCATCATAATCTATCACACTGCACCTTCTAGACCTAAGCTCTACCTAAGGTCTACCTACCACCCCCTTCTCAACTGTCAAACCTTAACTCAACCCTTCATTCCTGCTGACAATGCACCATCCACACAACTTTGCCCCCTTATTAACTCTTCTTACGCACTAGTCTTCCACATTTCCCCCATACCTCCCCCACTCAGCTAAAACCCTACCTCTTCTCACCTCATCTACCATATAGTTTAAACCTCCTGACTTACACTCTCCTCTCCTTCTTCTACCCTCTGTCACTGCCTTACACACATACCTCTATCATGCTTTATACCCTAATCATCACTCCTCTTCTCCTATTACTGTCTTACCTCTCCTCCTACGAAACTAATTTACCTTCCATGCACCCTCCTCCCACTCTTGCACACCCACTCACTGACTCCAAAATACCTCACACTTTCCTACCACCAACCTATCTATTTGACCCCACCAGCCCACTCTTATTCCTATCCAGATTAGTACTCAACCAGACACACCCTCTCAAAAGTAAACCTAAATACCAAACGTATAACTTTAGAATTCATACTTTCATTTACATTACCAAAACTCTACTACTATCTGGAGATATCCATCCTAACCCTGGGCCTCACACATCTTCCTCTCAACTCCCTCTCACCTACTGCTCCCCTCCACACCTCTCCAACATCCCTCCTCCAAACACTTAAACATATTTTCCTTAAACATTCATAGCATTCTCAACATGATGTGAATTTCACTCTATGATAGCCCATGTCTCTCCTGACCTAATAATCTTCTCTGAAACATAGCTCAAACCCCCATATTGCCAACAATGAAATCCTTCCCCCGATACAATATGCTCCACACAGGTTACACAAAAAGGATGGTGGTGTAGCCATTATCTACACCAATCAATTTACCCCAGTGTCCATTTCACTCCCCCATTTCCATCCTGCAGATCTCCTAATTGCAAACTGCAAGTTTAACATAAACAGATCGTTACAGCTGGAATTTATATCACCCAGGCAACAACATCCCCATTCTGGAACAGATTCTCTCCTGGATAACACACCACATCATTTACGAAACAATAATTCTGGGTGATGTCAGTATTGATTGGCTAACCCAAAGTACAAACTCACCTACCTCCAGCAGAAATCTCCATGGTTTTTCACAACTAATAACAACCCCCACACACACACCAGCAAACCAAATAACCCTGACATTATCCCGGACTGGATCCTGGTTTTCAACCCTAACTTATACCACAACCTAAAAACTCTACCTCACTCCTTAAATGACTGCCCTCCCACTTTCATGCAAAGATTCAGAAAACAGTTTGTCAGATCTCATAAATTTACAGAATGCCACAGCCTCTCTAACTTTGATCCTAATATGTTCAACATATTTGCCTCTATTGACTCATCCTTCCTTTTCCATCTACCCCTGGATGACGCTGGGAAAAAATGTAACCAAATTTTTCTGGACACACTCAACTCCTTAGCGCCCCCCAGAAAAATCTGAATTAAAGCTTTCCTTGCTCCATGCTGCCTATAACTACTCTATCTTTAATGCAGAAGAGAGAGAATGCCTGGAAAAACTGGCTAAGATCCAACTCCCAAACACATCTCCAAAACTATGAGAAACTCCATAACCTCACAAAAACATGCATATTTAGACAAGAAAAACTTCTATCTAATGCTCCAAACTAATCCCCACAACAGCCCCAAAATGTTCTGGAACACCATAAATAAGATTCTACATGCTGGTAAGCCCACACCACCAAACCCCTGCCCAACAACTCTCCTAAAGAAACTGCCACCATTTTTAACTCTTACTTCATTAACTCCATTATCAAACCAACTCACTGTAGTCACACCCCTAACCTCCCCTCCACAAATCCTAATCACAAATACACATTCTCTCTAAAACCTGTTCCTGCAGTGTACATAAGATCTCTACTCAAACAAATAAAGCCATGCCCTCTATCTTCTAACTACCTACCTCCATTATTCCTAAAACTAGCTGACAAATCAATAGCCTTCCCCATATCTGTCCTGACCAACTGATCTATCCAAGAATCTATCATCCTCTCTATCTGGAAAAAATTCTATATTACACCTATTCACAATGGAGGACACTTCACTGACCTCTCTAACTACCGACCTCTAGCCATCGTATCCCCCTTCTCCAAACTACTAGAACAATGCACTAATAAACAACTCCTTGATTACCTTCTTCAGAAAAATCTCCTCACTCCTACCCAATATGGTTTCCACCCTAACCACAGCACAAATATTGCACTCATCTCCTTCGGACAAACGATCTCACAAGCCAGTGACAATAAACTTGTTTCTTGTCTATTTCTTGATCTCTCCAAAGCCTTCGATACTGTCTCGCACGAGAAACTTCTTACCAAACTAAGTGATCTCAGTCTCTCTGATCATCTCTAAAATGGTTAACAAGTTACCTCACTAACAGACAGCAGTCTGTCAGATGGCACTCTGCCTCCTCCTCTTTCCTTCTAGTTTTTACAGGTGTATTCCAGGGCTCCATTCTTGATCCACTGCTATTTATTATATTCACTAATGATTTGCACACTTCCTGCTCCAACTCATCTCTCATCCAATATGCTGATGACTATCATCTCTATCTCTGACCCTGTCCCTCAACTGTACACCTTAACACAAAACTCTTTCACCTCTGTCAAAACCTGGCTAACCATCAACCAACTCACTCTCAACCCCAAAGCTTATCCTGTTTCTCCCAAAAGCTCTTTCACAGCATAAATCTTCCTTTACCATAACTTTATTTCAATATGTTATTAATGTAGAGTTTCATATCAAGCTACTAGGATCAATCACTGACTATCAACTCAGATTTGATCTTCACATTCACAACTGTAAAAAAAAAAAAATCCCACCAAAAACTGGGTCTGCTCTACCATAACAAAAAATTCCTCGCCCTGGACTCTAGACTATCCCTTTCTCATAAAAAGCCAAAAGATGAACCAGCAAGCTGTGAGACTGATTAATATTTATTCAATGAAATAACAACAAACCGGTTTCGGCTGGTATGCACCACAGCCTTCCTCAGTGTAACTAAAATTAATTGAAAATAATCCTTTTATAGATGTGTTTTAATTAAATCAAACGTGATTAGATAATCAAAATTGTTGATTTAATCCAGGTGGGAATAAACCTCCCAGTTTAACAATACATTTATTTTCTTTAGGATCCAGAATGGAATGCCATCCTGCTCTGTTAGATTTTTTACCTTTTATAATGTCAATGACCATGAAACTGAACTTGGCAGATAAATGTTTGGTGGAATGTTTAAATAGAGCACTACTTGTTTTTTATTTCTCAAGTCACTAGTGTGTTCAGAAATTCTTAATCTAAGTGGCCGTGAAGTTTGGCCTATATAGAAGGCACCACAGCTGCATGTAGCTAAATAAATCAGCCATTCACTGCTGCAATTGGCAAAAAAGTTAATGTCATAAACTGTGCCACAGTTCTTACTTGTAAATTGTTTGGACTTAAAAACTTTACTGCAATGAGTGCAATGACCACATGGATAACATCCCGTGAGTACCTCACCCGTGAGTGTGGTTTGTACTTCTTGGAAGGATGTTTTGGAATGTGAATGTTTATAATGGTTGAAGTGTGAAGCTAGATTCCTGCCCCTATGGAATGAAAAATAACATCTGTCTGATAGAACATTAGATAGGTTGTGATCACTCTGTAGAATATTCCAGTGTCTTTGTACACTATTAATTAACAAATCGGAATTCCTACCATAAGTAGTGACTAACCTGGTAGGTGACAGCCTATGTTGCTCATATTGTTTATATTCCAAAAGATCTTCTCTTTTTAGTGTATTGGCCCAATTGCTGGCCTGTAGAACATGTCCCATCTGATAGCCCCTATCCTTGAATCTGTCAGTCAGATCCTGTCTGTATTCCTGAAAAGTAGAATCCCTAGAACAAATATGTCGTATTCTAATGTACTGGGATTTGGGGATGTTTCTTGTTATATGAGGTCTAATGTACTGGGATTTGGGGATGTTTCTTGTTATATGAGGTGGATGAAAGCTGGATGCATGGAGGAGGGTGTTGTATTGGGGAAACTTCTGGAAAACTTCAGTACATAAAATGTGGTCTGATTGCCTAGAAATAGAAACATCAAGAAAAGTGATTATGTTCAAGTCAAAGCTAACCGTGAAGTGTAAACCCCATTTGTTTTCATTTAAGTATTCAATGAATTCAGACAAATATTCCACATCCGCCCTCCATACCATCCAACAATCATCCAAATAACGCCTCCATATGTCCATCTCTGTCAGGTACAAATTATGGCCTGCATCATAAATAAGCTGTTCCTCAAAAAAGGCCATTAAAAGGTCAGCATAAATGGGGGCAAATGATGCCCCCATAGCCGTACCCTTAATTTGCCAGTAGCAGGTGTCCTGATAGAAAAAGACATCGTTAGTTAGAACATGCTCTATCAGGCCTAATAGAAATGTATTAAATCCTGGCTGATACAATTGTGATTTATTTAACCAGTATTCAAGGGCCTCTAAGCCAGCAGCATGAGGAATGTTAGTATAAAGGGCACTAACGTCTAGAGTACACATCAACCATTCAGGTTCGAGTTGGGTGTCTGAGATGATTTTTAGAAATTCAGTGGTATCTTGTACGCTGACCTGACCAACTTCAATAAAGGTTTAAGATGTTTGGTAAGAAATAATGACAATGGCTCAGTAATAGAGCCTCTTCCCAGACACAACTGGTCTCCCAGGTGGTTTAACAGGATCCTTGTGTATTTTGGGCAAAAAAATATATATACTGGCTCATGGGATCTTTGATGGTAAGCTGTTGTCTGACTTTGTCACTAATAATACCTTCATCCATGGCTAGTAATAGAAATTCATCTATCTGTTTTTTAAACTTAAAGGTGGGGTCTAGGGGCATCTCAAGATAATACCGCCTGTCCTGAAGTTGTCTTTTTGCTTCCGCATCATACTGAAGCCAATTCATTACTACTACGGCCCCACCTTTATCAGCAGAAAAAATCACAATGTCTTTGTTGTTTTGTAATTCAAATAGCGCATCTCTTTCGATCTCTGACAGATTGTTTCGTTTGTAAATAAATTCACCCTTGTGATAGTGTAGATCTTTGAGAACACTACTTGTAAATTAATAGTGTACAAAGACACTGGAATATTCTACAGAGTAATATGTAATATTATATCTTACTGTGGAGCTTTTCTCCCCAGGTCTCCACTGAAAATGGGCTCTAGCTCAGTCGGACATACCTAGTTAACAAATGTTGAATAAACAAATACAAAAAATAATGCAGAGGGCATCTTCCTGAATTAAATGGTATGACTTCAATCTCATCTGAAGGTCAGAGGTAAATAAAGGTACTTTCAGTTAGGGTCCCTGTTAGGAATATTCTAAAAAGCAATTTTGCTATGGGTTGGCAGAAAAGCTAGTAGAATGTTTTAAAAATTTAAGTCTTACTAAATAGTTGGATTTGTGATCTGTGAAGAATCAGTCTATTCTCTGTGTTAAGTGTTTGAAGATGCAAGGGCACAAAATGTTTTATTGTGTAAGGTTTGAAATGTCTTTGTATTTATAGTTATGGACTTGTAAACACTTTAGTCACTATCTCTTCTAACTAGAGGTGGTAGGGAATGAAAGATACCTTGGCAGGCCCTAAGTTGTCAGTTTTGGCCTGTAATTTTGTGATATACTTTTAGAATGTGAGAACATGGTCTAGACTAATTACTAAGTATTCAGATTTAACTGCACTGTTCAGTAGTTGGCTTGCACTAACACACATTTTGAAAAGCTGGAAAAGTTTGGATAGTATTTTTAAAAAACGCACTGATTTCATTGAATAAATCTCTGAGTAAGTTTATGTAGAATTTCTTATTACAGATCATTTGAAGGGGATCACATCCCAGGCCACAATTCATGGCATCAGGAACCCTGTGCCTCTAAGTGTAACAATGTCATCTGTATATAGTTTTATATCTTTATGGCAGAGTCTAAAGGAGCACTGTTATGAAAACTGTGAAAAGTAGTAGACACTAAACACAAACTAAGCACTTCAGCTGTAGAGGAGGTTGTGTTGGGATTGATTTTTATGTTATGTAACATTTTTAGTGATAAATAATCATTAAAAGTAAAAGGTTTGTTTAATATATCCATTTTCATAAAATGATTGTTAAATGGAAGATGCACTGTATAAAAAAAAACTTTTTGCTTAATAAATAAGGATCCATTTTGTAGTCCTTTTGTACATACCTGAACATATGGTAATTGTATCTGATAGAAGACTAGGAGTAATGCTTAAACCTTTCTTAAAGCCATGCTGTTCATAGGTTCATAGGTTCATAGGTTTATACTAGGCTATCTGCCCGAGGGCATTTACAAGCCTATCGCTATTTTGTGGCTTTACGCCACCCCTTTAGTATGGGGAACTATACCCATTATTTTGCTGTGCTCTGTCGAGCAGTGACACTGAGGTAATCCCTGGGGTATATCATCTCCCATCCATTGGTCAAGATTTCTTGAACAAGGCCAGCGAGGTGCTCTGCCTCACATGTACCGGGATTTTGTTCCACAGCATAGAGTCTTTGGTAATGAATCTATCCCTCCTCCAGCGCCCTATTAATAGCCGGGTCGAGGTTTAAGTCTCCTTGTGGCTCTGATGGATCTAGATTTTTGAGGTGAAGCATATTCATCAAATCTGGGTTTGACATGGCCTTGTATGTTAGGCAAAGGTCACCTCTGAGCAGTTTAGCGGTGGCGACTGAATAGAGCTGGAGTTCTTTCAGTCGGGCAGCATAGGACAGATTTTGAGACCCTTTATCCTTTTGGTGAGGAACTTTTGTGGCCTCTCCAGCTGCTGCAGGTGTCGGGTCAGATACATCCCAAATGGGGCATTGTACTCAATCATTGGTCTGATGAGTGATGAGTAAAGGAGACTATGACCTCCCTTGATCTAGATGAGAATCCCTTCATGATAAGGTGGGCAATGTAGAAAGTCTTCCTAACTACTTTAGCTACATGGGTGTCGAATGACAGACTACTATCAACCTGGGTCCCCAGGTCCCTGATAACTTCTTCTGTGCTCAGTGGATTGCCACCTATTTGGTAGCTAGGGGTAACCTTGTTTTTCCCAAAGGGTATGACTATGCATTTTTGGCATTTAACTTCAGGCGTGGCTCTGGCACCAGTTATCCGCTTCTGTGAGACCCTTCTGAAGGATATCTGTGTCAGATGTGTTTCTACTATGGCTTCAGTTTGCAGTCATCTGCAAACTTTGTCAGCCATAACCCTCCTGTGTTTGCTTGTACTCTCGAAAAGTAGATGCCAAACAAGAGTGGGCCCAGGACTGAGCCCTGTGGGACACCACTTGTGACAGGTTTTGAGTCTGACATGGCGCCAGCAACTCTGACCCTGTGGGTTCTGTCACTCAGCCAGTTTGCAACCCATCTTGTGATGTATGGGTTAACATTTAAGCTGATGAGTTTTTCAATGATACCCGAGTGGGGTATTGTATCGAAGGCCTTAGCCAGATCGAGGTAGGCTGTATGGACTGCCTTTCCTCACTCACAATGGCTTTGGTGACTGTTTCAAGAAGTCAACCAAGTTTAAAAGGCATGATCTGCCTTTGACAAAGCCAAACTGGGTTGGATCCAAAGTCTGCAAATTCCCTATGTCTATTTATGAGGTCCATTATGATCCTCTCCATGGCTTTGCAGATAAGGCTTGTCAGGCTAATGGGCGGTAATTTCCAGGGTCGGTGGAGGCACCGCCTTTGTGAAGTGGGACCACAGTTGCAGTGCCACCCCTGGGGCGCCATCCAGAGGTAAGACTTTGATTAAACAGCTGTCCTAGCTGTGGGTTTAATTCCTCATTGAGTTCGTGGAGCACACAGCCGGGGACACCATCAGGTCCCATGGATGCTGTGTTTTTGCTTTGGAGAGAGCAGTTCTCACTTGGGCTGGAGATGTTTGGGGGCTGCAATCGTTTGGTATAGATATCTCTCCTTTTGGGGAGGGGAGAAGTTTGCACTGAACCTGTCAGCCAGTATGTTGGCAATGTCTGTAGGATCAGTAATCTTCACATCATTTTGAACTAGTTCTGAGCATATCTGGGAGTTTCCTCCTAGGTGTCTAACATAGCTAAAGAAGGCCTTATGATTGTCTTTTGAGTCTTTAGCTATTTTTCTCTCGAAATTTGCTTTGGATGATTTTATGAGAGCTCTTAGTTTTTACTTATAGTGATCAAGGGTGTCTTACCTTTTAAGGATTTTGCTGTATCTTGTAGTAGCTTCCTCCTTTTATTGTAGAGTTTGTTTATGGCTGGGGTCCACCAGACTGGACGCTTGCCTTTGGTACTAAGAGTCTTTGTTTTGTTTGGGATTGCCTTATCCATGCAGTCCTGCAGGTGCTGGTAGAAGGCGTCTGTAAGTGATTCAGCGGCTTGAGTACTGTTTTCCACCAGCTCAGGGGCCTTAAAGGAGACCACACTAGTCTTTAGAAGTGTGAAGTCGGCTTTTGACAAGTTCTTTACTGTGGTCTTTTTTATTTCAGGTGGGGTTGGGATGAGGACCTCCAGTGAGATTAGTTTGTGATCTGATCTCACCAGTGAGGGGTATACTTCGGTGTTGAACATTGTGGTCCCATGTTCGTGATGATGAGATCAAGTATGTTATCTCCTCTTGTGGGGATGGTGACTAGTTGTTCCATGGCATTTGAGTTTATGAATTCCAGGAACTTTTGGGCTAGGTGTTTGGGCTTGAGTAGTGTTCCCAGTCTATATTAGGGTAATTGAAGTCACCTAGTATGATGGTGTTTGGTGATACATTTATCCCTCTAGTGTTTTCAGGAAGGCCATGTGAGGTTCCTGAGTTTGTGAGGGTGGCCTGTAACATGCTACAATTTGCAGAGCAGTCTTGCCTATGGTTAATTGCACCTGGATGGTCTCCGATGCATCGTGCGTTGCCACCAGTCTTGAGGTGTGGGTGTCCTTAATGAATATGGATACCCCCCCTCCTTTCTTGGTATTGTCCGGATTTTGGGGCATGATATGAGGTAAAACCTGATAGCGCTGGGGTGCTCTCAGGAGCCTTGAACCAGGTTTCTGTCACAGCACAGACATCGATGTTCTCCATACTGAGAAGGGCCTCGAGTGCATTTTGAGATTGAGACTTCTGGCATTGAGCAGCATTACCCTTAGTTTTTTCCTTTTTTGTGTTCTAGGGTGGTAGGTTTAGAATTTGAGCCTTGCCTAAAAAAGGCACTATGGGGGTGGCAAGAGCCTTTGCCAATATCCGGAATCCAAGGGTGACAGGTGCAAGCCGGTCCCCCGAAACAGCGTGGCTTGTCCAGCATGTCATCCCAGGCAGACAGATACTGGATCCCCTTTGAGTGACACCAGTGTTTAAGCCAATTGTTAAAGCTGATCATCTTATCTCTGTATTGTGGCATCACTCTTGGTGAAGGTAGGATACTGCTCAAGGTCAGGGTCATACCTGCCTGGGCTACATAGTCAGAGAGCTCCTCAATGTCTCTTTTCATGTAGTCCAAGGAGGTACGTCTCTTGAATGAGGTTTCCATATTTGTGGCGGTTCATAGGTTCACAGTTAAGTACTAGGCTAGCTCTGATTGACGGCCATTTTAGCTCTGGCCAGTTTCCCTTTTTGTGCCTGAATTAACCTATCCCATTTGGGTAGATGCGGACCATACCCATCCCATGGCTGATAATTATATATTACCCCTAATGAGAGTAACTGGGATCATAAGATAAACAGTTTGGGAAATAAAGCATTTAGGAGCTGCCTCTGTCCATTAGTAGTACAGGGGTAGTCCTGGGGCATGTTCTCCCTTTCCTATCCATAGATTCAAGTTGTGCTTGAATAAGGACAAGACAGAACTTTGTTTTATGTTGATGGGGGGTCTATTCTTGAGCAGGGTTATCCTGCGTGAAATATACCTGCCCCTCCAAACTGTTCTGTTGATGTTGCAGAAGAGGCTTAGATCTCTAGATGGAGTATTTGTGATGCCATTTGACTTGCTGACAATAAGTAAATGCAGCATCTGTGACTTTGGGACTCCTTGTGCTATGTGAGGGGGTAGGCTGACTTTGTTGAGTGTGCTTGTGTTGTGTTTTGGAGATTTTTGAGGTTCAGACAAGTTAATCCTTAGAACCTCAACATATGATGGATTATGTGCTTGTGATGGCCTTAGAGAAGTATGAAGTGTGATGGACTGCTGACAATTTTGGTGTTTACTGTGTGTGAAATTTAGGATATTATATATGTACATCTCTCACACACTGTGTTACACACTGAGTAGTAGATGACCATCAGATGGCATGACACAGTCCTTACACTGTCCAATTTTAATCAGGGTGGCTGCAGAGGCTTTGGGAAAATGCTGGTCCATGATACTGACAAGAATGATTTTGGGAATAAGGAATGACTAAGATACATGTAGTATTAACAAAACTGAGTAAATATCATCCACACAGGATAGGCCTTTCAATTTGATGCAGACTAGTTTTTTAGTACATTAGCTAAGGGTGGTAGCACACACATTCACCTATAGTTAAAAGCACTTATGAATTTCCACTTTTTGGTGTAGGAGAAACAGGTTATTTTCTATGGCTAGGATACTTAACCATCAGCAAAACATGGGTGTAAATATGCCCATAGAGGGAGGCAATAAAGGATGTACATGTTTTAGAATCCGTGGGTTATAGTCTGGTCTTTTGAAGACTAATACTCTGAATTTCTATATTGTAGGGAAGACTGTCCAAAGGTGTATGTCCACTGACTTAAGTATATATATATATATATATATATATATATATATATATATATGGGTTCACTTTATAATCTCAAAATACTGAAATCCCGAATTTCAGTATTTCAAAACCATAAAGTTAAACGTCCCAAATCCCGAAACTACAAAATCACGAAACACGAAATCACGAACAGAAATACACCATACACCACACGATACATACATACATGATCCAACCCACATGATACATACATCATCCAACCCACACCATAACAAACAAGACACACACAAACACAGAAACACAAACAAACCTACACTACATATAAATAACAGGGAGCAAGCCCCCTGCGCGCCCCCCCCAGTTATATATACTAACTCTGAGATCGCACAAACACAGAAAAGAAACTCACACCCACACATTCCACACTCCCTTGCACACACACAAACATCACACATATACAAACTCCAACACTTACACCCATACATTCACATATCTACCCTAACCCACATGTACAACTGTCAAAACACATTCACACACAAACTCCCACACAAAACCCTCACCTTAAATTACACCGAAATCTACACACAACACCAGACACCATCCACTCACCACACTGCATGTAACATATCGTAAAGCCGTAACTGTGAATTCTAAATATTCGAATCTACAATTATGTACTTTCGTGATTTTAAATGTTTGACTTTATAATTTCGGGATACTGAAATTCGGGATTTCAGTATTTCAAAATTATAAAGTGAACTCATATATGTGTGTCTGTGTGTGTGTATATATATATATATATATATATGCGTATATATATATATATATATATATATATATATATATATATATATATATGTGTGTGTATATATATATATATATATATATATATATGTGTGTGTGCATATATATATATATATATATATATATATATATATATATATGTGTGTGTGCATATATATATATATATATATATATATATATGTGTGTGTGCATATATATATATATATATATATATATATGTGTGTGTAGATATATATGTGTATATATATATATATATATATATATATATATATATATATATATATATACATATATATACATATATATGTCTTCTTTTTGGGGAGCTTTGCCGCTGACATCCCCCCTGTACCTGTACATCAAATATGATTACCTCCAAGTTCACCGAGTTTTGGAGACAGGGATGCAGTGATTTTGCAACATCTGTGGTTCATACAATCAGCTTTCAATCAATGTTGAACGACTAGTCACTAGAAAACTGCATGATTCCTAAAATACTTGGCAGGAGACTCTCAGTACCTGCTGAAGTACAACAAGATAGCTTGTCATTTAATCACAGAATTTAACTCCCAGTAATCTTAAAGAAAGGAAAGCTGGATTATACATATTATTATTAGTCATAGCTTAAGTATCAGCAGCATCATTCAGTATTTGCTGAATGCTTATGATGCATCTAACAAGTGCTTTCAGCCAACGTTTGGCTGTTCCTCTAGAGTTTTGGAAAGTTTTTTTTTCCATACTCCTGTCTATAGTGTATGTGCTAAAATATTTTAAACATATGAAACAAAATTCCTTCCTGCATTAATGCCTTCCCTTACTCTGATTTCCTTAAACTCTTACATGTATAAGATTATCACTATTTACAGTCTGTTTGCACTGTCTGGGCTGCATTTCAATTTCCCTTTATGATAGCTGGCTTGTGACAGTCTGCACTGTGTTCACCGATTCTCCTTTTCTCAAGTCAGCAGAACTTGTTTTGCGAGTATAACAGGTACTTAATGTGTTAAGAAAGGTCTTAGGATTACTCTTCTCAGCACATGAGAGAAAGGCAAAATATCTTAACTGGAAACTTTCCTTTACCTAGAGATCATTCACGTCTCATGACCACTAGTAGCACTGGGGACACACTCATGTTTATTAGGGATTTCATGAATGGAAGTCTTATCCCCTGTGATCTCTGCCAAAATCATTATCAACAAAACAATTTTCTTTTACTTTATTAATAATTTCATGTCCCCTCCAGTGTTCCTGTACACTCTCCCACAGCTGGAAGACAAACTAAACACCACTTTTATTAGATTTTAATTACCCAAATATTAACTTGTCCACCAACACAGTAAGTATCTATGTCCAGACCTTTCTCAACATCAACTCCATATTCCTAGACAAAATAGTTATTCTCCCTACTAGAGGCTTAAATTTCATACACCTTGTTTTATCAAACTTCACTGCCTTCTTCTTAGCCCAGAAGTGTGCACAACCTTGGTTAAATCAGAACATTTAGTTATTACTTACTGTCTCCAAATCAGTCTGCATAGTTGCAAAAATCAATCTACATTAAGCACATTAAGTATCACTGTTATAAGAATATAGAAAAGGCAACAGATCATCAAAAGTACTTAGAAAGATATAAGCAGTAAAATCAACCCACAAGTATAGAAACACACTAGGATTTATAATAAACTATTGCCAATAATTAACTAAAAATATCAACACATATAAAAAGTATGCAGATAAATAAAAAGGAGAAGTACAAAATAAACAACTCACTAATGACCTGAACATATTTTATAGAGAATTTGGAAATAAAGTAAAAGGAATAGAAATGCCATCAAAAAGAAGAAATAGGCACATTTTAGAGAAGTATTTATGAAGTCCCTGTTAAACATAGCAAAGATGCTTAATGAATAGAAGAATTAAAAGAAGCAGCTAAGTAGAGGATGTGAAACAGGATGAAGTAATCAGAGAAAATGAGACAAAAATTAAGTAAAGTTCCTAAATGGAAAACCCTAGGCCCAGATGCAGTACCTGACTTCTGGCTAAATGTATAAACATCTTTGCCCAACATTTAGGGATGAGTAAGAATTACTTATATCTGCATCCTGAACATATACTAACCTAGTTAACAGCAGGAAAGAAATATACTCCTCCTCAAGAGTGAACCTGTAAGCCATTCTAATAACTACAGACCAATAACTTGCCTTCCAATAATATACAAGCTATATACTGGAATTGATGTACATGGAGTTTGTAGTCATTTAAAAATAAAAACTCAATTATGACAACAGAACAAAAAGGTAACAAAAGAAAGTCATATAGGCCAAAGGATCATCTGTTGCTAAATAAAGCAATAATAGAGAATTACAAAAAGGGGAATAATTTAACTGTGGCCTGAACAGACTGCAAAAAAATATGTGGCAGTATCCTGCATTCATGGATACACATTCATAGACAAAGGAATAATTTCAGATGTACAAGATCACTATACTGATCAATTAGATTACAGTGAAACCGTGGCAAATCACTTTGCAGTTGATACATGACATTATTATCCCAGGGATAAATATTCAAATTGAGGAAATTTCAGGGTAATACTTTGTCACTGCTGCTGTTTTGTCTTGTCTAACAAATTAAGCTGTTTACTTAACAAATTAGATATGGTTACAATTTGGTCCAAAGAAAAGATTTTAATCTACTCTGTGGATGACTGAAAACTGAATAGTTCATCAGATGAGGAGTTGAAAGCACAACTGCAAATATCTAAAATTTCTCGAATAGTAAAAGAATGGCATTTGGTCTTGTTAAATCCACAAAAGTAATACTTAAAACAGGAAACCTGTAGCACCAAGAAAATATCAACCTGGGACAAGAATATGATATAAATGAACTTTAGCAGAAGAGAGTGTATAACTATTTGGGAATAGATGATTGATCAACAATAAAACAAATGAGAATAAAGTTCAGTATAGAATACTTCAGAAGACTAAAATTAATACTGAAAACTGCCTTATCATCTAGGAATCAAGTCCAAGCTATAAATCAATTTGCTCTTCCTGTTTTAACTTACAGTTTTGGGGTAACTAACTGGCTCCAAAAAGTATTGGATCAGCTGCGAAAAATGCTTCATGCTTATCAAATTATATATAAAAATCAATGTATATCAAGATTATACATTCTTCACTATGGAGGAGGTATAGGCCTCCTCGAAATTGATTGCATGTGTGAAGGCTGTGTGTATAAACTACAGGCCGATGCAAATGTATGTGTTGAAGGTAAAGGCTGGAATATACAGAGTTAACTTGCAAACTCTAAGAAAATACGTGGAACTTGTTTATGACTTATCTCTGTTTCAGCTCAAAGCAGATACAATGTCTAGAGTTGTAGGCTTTCCTATTGTCTGGAAACAGAGGTAATTACAGGTTCCCAAGGTAATTGTTTTACGACTTCCAGTTTCAGGCAAGCTTCTAAGAGGTAAATGTCAGCTTCCAAGAGATGAGCATTTTTTATTTTTCAATTCTGTTGGTATCTATTTAGCCTGGAAACTAGATGCAGGTATCAAATAGTGATGTCATCTAGCTAACCCAGCAGTAATGTGCATTAATTTAAGAACTATCTCAGAGAAAAAGTATGTGCATTTTGTATCTTGTTTTGGACCCGTAAACATTTCTTCAGCACTTCTCATCTTGCTCTGTAAGGAAGTTATTTAGAACATAGTTTCTCTTAGAGATAGATAGGAATACAGCAAGATTAGTGTAGATGTTTTCTGTATTTATGTGAGACTGTCCTGTAATGTTGTTTTAAAGTATTTACTGTGATTCTGAACTCTGCTGTCGCTGTGTTAAGTTAATGAGCATTGTCTTGTGCTTTTATCATTTATTATTAAATATATTAAAACCTTTTAATTGTGGTTGGTTTTGTTTAAAGCTATTTAAGCTCTTACAGTACTTGCATATGTATTTGGTGATACTGTATAGGCCACTCCTAAATAGCCTTAAAAGTACTGGTCACACGTACTATTTGGATAACTGTAGCATTACACAGTAGAATTGGGCACCCTTTGGTAAGGGCCTTTATAGTAGCTGATATGGGTGGTTGGTGGCAGGTGGTACTACCATATAGTCTGGGCAGAAGTAGGCATAGCTAGAAAACCTGTGCCAGCCTTCCACAGGAGTGTCTGTGTGTTTGCATATAAATCAAATCTCAAAGTGTGTGTGTGGGTGTGCTACTTGGGCAGGGACATGAAGCAGTGGTTGGACAAAGAGTGCTGGAGGTTTTGGCTTGACCACTCAGCTGAGATCTTAACCCTATAGCTACGCCAGTGGAGAGTCTTATTGGGGATCTGGAGAGAAAGGGAAAAAACAGCCCCAGACTGACTGTGATCTCTATGTGCTCTTAAGGGAAATTGTACTTTACTGTGTGTGTACTTGTTATCCTCCCAATGTGCACATCCCTCACTAGTGCTAGTGGTGAGGATTGAGGCTCCTTGATTACTGGGCCAGTGCAGGAGTGTCACAGAATGTATATCTGTAACTGTGGGACTGCATACATATCAACCGACCTCATCAGATCTAAACATACTGAAAGTTTAAAAACATGGAGATAAAGGCTAAGATGGTATCTTTGTTAAGTTTAGCAGAAGCATTTCAGTATCAAGCAGGAATGGAAATCAAACCAAAAGTAGACAAAAATCAGACAACAAAGAATGTGTCAAAAAACAAAAGAAAGAATATAAGGGAAAGAATCCTATGAGAAGGAAAGAAAACTGGAAGCGCTATACATATAGTGGCAAGTACAGAGATTTCCTGGAGCAACCTCATGTTTTCCAAGATTTGATGTAGGAATGGGTAAGAAGTGAATCAAAACCAAAAGATGAAAGACTAATAACAGCATCCCATAACAGTGGACTACATGGATACTGTTTTACAAAATTCATTGAAATGGAGAGAGAAAATAAAGAAATGTTGGTTCTGTACAAAAGAACTGGAAATAGTCGCACATCTTGTTTCTGGGTGTGATAACACTCATGGCAGAGGGCCTGTATACTGAAAGGCACATTAATGTGACAAGACTGTTGCACTGGAGATTGTACAAACACTATAATATAGACTTAGCTGAGTATAATTTTAAATATGAACCACAAAGCATTACAGAGAATAATGACATTTATTTCACATTGGATCAGCCATTACCAACTGTTCAAAAAATAGGTGCAAGAAAACCAGATAAAAAAGACAAACGTAGCACTGATCCCTTAAATCTTCATTTAGCTGAAGTGCTGTGCGACTGGCTGTTCTCTGCCTGACTATTTCTGATCTCTGTCTGCATTTGACATTGGATTGGAGTTATCAATTTGAAGTTTGGATTGGAGTTATTCATTTAAAGTTTGGTTATGTCCATTTTTTATCTGTACTATTGTATTGCATTTTCTTTTAGTTTTTTTGTTGTTTTTGGAGTTTTGAGAGGTCTTAACTTTGATCAGTTAGAAATTAATTCTTTTGCAGACAGTGAATAAAATCCAGTTAATTGGGGGTGCTATGAAATAGCATTCCTCATTTAACTACAAGTATTTAGTGGCATCTTTATTTAGCTGCAGTGCTGTGTGATTTGCTGTTTTCTGACTACTGCTAATCTCTGACTGCATTTGACAATTCCTGGTCTCTGTCTGCTTTTGATTTTGGAGTTATTCAGTTAGAGTTGGTAACTTCCAATTTTTGAAAAAACAGCAGCAACAAACCGACTAATGCTCCACAAAAATCACCCCAGGGATGACTTCTGCGGCTCTGCTCGACAGGGGCACAGGAAAATTATTTTCTTGGGTGGTGAAAGCCAGGGTACATTTTTTGGCTAGGCTTATATAGGCCCTAGGGCCAATAGCCTAGTACCTACCTATGAACCTATAAATCCACAAACTTGCAAGCTAGTAATGCAAACCTTTTACTGGAAAAAAAGGTTTGCATTACTAGCTTGCAAGTTCGTGGATTTATTCTTTTTATCTTTATTCTTATATTGCATTTTTTTTTGCTTTTTTATAGTTTGTAAAGTTTTAAGAGGTCTTGGCTAAGGTCAGTTAGAAAAAATTATTTTGCAAATGGTTAATGCAATCCAGCTAATTAGTGGGACGAGCTGAGAAATAACATTACTTATTTAACTACAAGTATTTAGTGGCATCTTTATTTTGCCGAGTGCTATGTGACTTGCTCTTCTCTGCCTGACTATTGTTGATCTTTGCCTCCATTTGATTTTGCATTGGAGTTATTCATTTAAGGTATGGTTACTATCTTTTTTATCTTTATTTTCATACTGTATTTTATTTTGTTTTAGTTTTTTGTTCTGGAGTCTTAAGAGGTCTTGTCTACATTCAGTTAGAAAAGAATTCTTTTGCATACAGTAAATAAAATCTAGCTGATTAGTGGGAGGAGCAGAAAAACAGCATTCCTCATTTAACTGGAAGAATTTAGTTGCATCTTTATTTAGCTGTAGCGCTGTGTGACTTCCTGATCTCTGCCTGATTACTGCTGATCTCTGTTTGCATTGATTTTTCCCCACACACCTGCCCTACTCCAACGTGCTTTTAAACTTGGTGTTTTTTGAGTTTCCTGCTCCCTACTATAAATCTGACTTTGGACACTCCTCCCAAAAATCATCTCATCAGTTCATTCTACTGAGCATTGAGACTTCAGTCGTCGCGTCCCCCCCCCCCCCAATCTCTTAAACTTGAATTATCTTCTGTTTCCTACCTTCCCACTTACTACAAAAAATGCACTTTATTTTATTTATTTATCTAGCATTTGTTTGCTGGGAAAGTACAACTGGGACAGAGCCCATTTTCAGCAGAGGCCTGGGGAGAAACAGTCCAGACACGTCTTTGGAATTCAATTGGAAGTCTTTATTCAGATGCTTTTACTGTATTTGTGCTTATTCTTACTTTCTTTTTTCTGCACATTCTTAAAGTGCTCAGTTGCATTTAATCTGCTATATTTATTACTGCATTTTAGTAGCCTGAGTACATTGTAACGGTTATTCTAAGCCTCTTAGTTCAGATTTAAGCACCCAGACTCCAAACCAGTTATTTTACATTAAGGTTTGTGGTGTACACTCTTGTGGGAGGAGAGGATAACCTATGCCCTTCTGAGTTGGGGATTGCTGGTGTAAGTCGTATTTTGTATTTATTTGATTAGCTAGAGGGCTAGCTTGTTGAAATTTGAATCTCTATGCCTGAGGCATTTGGCAATGTTTGGTGACCATGCTACTTGAGAAGAAGATTATTGCTGGTTTCTGCTGAAATCTACAAAAGCTAAGCCTTACATTACTATATAAACTGTTTAGGCATTTTTTTCCACATTGTTTTTGTCATAGCTGCATTAATTGAGTGCTTCTGTGTTGAATATCTGTACTGTTTGACCTTTTTAGCCTTTAGTTAGAACTGCCTTGGTTCCACTTTAGTGATAGTAGAGGGGACTTGAGTAATTTTCTGACCTGGGATTGTGTAAAAGAAAAAAGAGTACGCTGTCTGATTGACCACAGGGCCTTGTTTGTGGGGTTTTTTTTTTATTGATTTTCTTCTGCTTAGCAGTGATCTGTACAGATGCTGACATTTTACAGCTTAATTCCCCCTTGTAATCTGTTTAGATGCCATTCTCTCACAGTGTAAGTTTTCCTTAAAAAACCCTTACTGTCTAGATAGATTTTTTTAAACTACAAGAGCATCTAGTCTGCACATAGCTGAATGTTGCTCATCAAGTTCATTGTGTTTTTGACCTACTCAATATTTAAATTTCCCTCACTCCGCCCTAGTAGATCAGTAGCCATGGACAGGAACTTCCATACCCTCTTTGTGGCCAGTCTGGTTGAGATGGGTATTCTGAGGCATTGTAGCAATTGCCTCATGTACACTGACAACTCACTTATTCTTAATAAAACAGATAAGTAAGAGAGACATTTAAATATACTTTAATGTTGGAGGCAAAACTCTCCCATACAATCAAATCTAATCCTATAGAGGATGTCAGTGACACTTGCAGCTTACCTACTGCACATAATAAAGATCCTACACATAAAACTACTTATGCTGAGGCACTTACAGGTAACCTTCCTAAAACACCAAGACCTTCTGCACAGCACAATAAAAAACGCATCCTCAAATATCATGTAAGCCCTCTGTTAAAACATCACCCACAGTATCCAAGGCCTCTACTGCTAAGCCTTTAAGGCAAACCAGTGCATAGACAAGCTTCCTGGTCTTGGGTGAGTCTATAGTGAGGCACAACAATGGCCCCCTCACCAGACTAAGCAAGGACAGAGTCACAGTTAGCTGCCTTTCCAAGGCTAAGACCTGTCAAGTCACATAGACACTCAAGTCATTGAACTAGAGGTACCAGTATAACTCTGTCATATACCATATGTGAGTGTTAATGACTTGAGATAAACCTCCCTTGACTATATGAAGTGAGACATGATCAATCTCACTGATTATGTCTTTCAGGCAGGTATGAGCCTAGCACTGAGCAACACATTGCCTTCTCCTAGGATGATGCCACATTGTCAACAGAAAATGATTGATTTTAACAATTTACTTAGCTTTTGCTGTCAGTCCAAAGGGCTACAATATTTGATGGCCTATGGGGACATGGCTGATAGACCATGCTGCTTTGCCATGGATGGTCTGCACTTAACCCTCCTAGGTTTTCAGATATTATCAAAGACCTTCATCACCCCACCTCCCCATAGTGCCTTGTTTTAGACAATGACAAACTAATAAACATTCTAACTTAACTGAACCTATAAAGGAATATCTGAAGATGGTACTGCTCAAAGATAGATGTTTTTACAAGAAACTTCACACCCTGCAAGCTTTCCTCTCCCTGGAGAGTGTACACATCTGTGTAGTAACGAGACATAGTTTAAAGTCACAGAAAGTACCCTGGCAGGGCTACTGCATAGGAGGGAACTAAAGGTAGAGGGATTTGTCTATATTAAAAACAACCTCACATCCAGACTAGTTAAAGTGCATGACCCACTCAATGGAGCTCATACATATACAACTCACCATAAACAGGGTCATGCCATATCCTTACAACCTATAGGTCCTTCTCTCTGTCCCAGGAATCCCATACTACTATCTCAATGTACTAGTGCCCTCACCATTCAGCCCAATATGATCTTCATGGGGAATTTCAACTACCCCTCTATAGACTGGAAATCCCACACCATTCCTAATGCACAAGCCCAGCAATTCCTAAACTTCATTAATACAGACATCCTAGAAGAGCTGATCCATTCTCCTACCAGGAATACAAACATCCTTGACCTTCTGTTCGGGAACATGGAGGGGGGACAATGCTCATCATACAATGTAATGCTCTCACTCATCAGATCTGGCCATAATGCAGTATTGCTTGAAAGAAAAATTAAATCTGGGGACCCACTGAAAAAACCTTTATGAACCATTTCAAGGGTATACTCTCTTTACTAAACTTGACTTTGTCTAAATTCCAAGCACCCCTAAACCTAGTAAGCACCATAGCATATGCTGAGCTAATCCCAAAATCTCTGTACAGTCATACTGATAAAGCTGTATAGAGTGAGCTGTGCCCACTCTTAATAAGACAAACTCAAAAGACAAGCCATCCTGATGAAATCATAATATCAATGAGTTATACAATAAACGATTGTATCTTGGCCAAGTGTAGGAGGAACCAAGCCCAACATACTTAAAGCCCCCTGGACCAATCTAAATAGGCAGCTAAGAGAGTTAATTAATACTTCAAAGGCTGACTTTGAAGAAAAAAAATAACTTCTCTGGCAAAGAACAACTACAAAGCTTTCTACAGTTATGTATATAACATCAAGGGAACTATGCAACAATGTGCAAAACATATTGTAAATGGCATCACCCACACTGAACTGGAGGCCACTGACAACTATTTGGCTGACAGGTTCAGCTGAAATTGCTCCCACCCCACCCACACAGTACTCTAAAGGAAATATCACATACCACAATCCTCCCAACCATTACTAGGGAACAGGTTGTCAATCCTCTTTCCAAGGCCTAAAACACTGCATCTGTGGGCCCTGATAACATGGAATGTTTAATAAATAGCATGAAACAGGACCTGATCCACTTGAATCAGTTTTCAACCAGAGCCTAAATTCAGATTTTATGCCCAAGGGTAGAAGATGTCTGCAGTGATTACCCTGCACAAATGAGGTCCAACTACCAATCCAGGTAACTACAGGCCAGTAAGTCTGACCAACCTCCTATGTAAGACCATGACAAGAATCATCATGGACATGATAAATGAGGATATAGATAACCTGCAAATGCTGGACCCATCACAGTTTGACTTTTGTTAAAGGAAGGCCAAACCTATTAAATCTGGTAGGCTTCATTGACAGAGTCACCAAAGCAATGGATGAGGGCAAGACTGTGCACACAGCTTACCTCAACCTGGCCAAGGCTTTTGATACAATACCCCACTAAGGCATTATAGACAAGTTCACTAAATTAAACATAAATGTTTTTTACCATCTGCTGGAGAGCCAGCTGGCTCAGTCACTGGACTCGGTTCAAAACAGGTGAGGCCACCTCCACTAAGAGGCCAGTCACTAAGAGTCTCCCAGTGCTTGGTACTGGCCCACTTCTTTTTAGCATCTAATTTTTCTGAATGGAATCAAATGCTGAAGATTTATGGCTGACTAAGTTTGCAGATGAATGCAAGCAGGAGTTATCATGAACTCCCTTGCAGACACTAGCATTCTTCAAGAAGGCCTACCTCTGACTAACAAATGGTGGCAAAGCCACAGTCTTAAACTCAGTCCTAAGAAATGCGTAATTGTACTCTTTAGGAAGTCAGCCATCATGAGTAATTGCAATGTTAATACTCCCCTAAGAGTCAACCCAGTGGTCAGGGATCTGGGTATGTACGTAGCCTTAACTTCGACCACCACATGGCCACAGTGGTGTAGAAATCCTTTTATGTTGTACAACTTATAAGTAATAGGATGGCATCTAGGTCCAAATAAGTCATTATTCCACTATACTTTGCCCTTATCAGACCAATCATTGAATGCAATTCTCTCTTTGGTATGTACCTGACCCAAGGATATGCAGCAACTAGAGTGACTAAAGAGGTTCCTTACAAAAATAATACAAGGCATAACAAATCTGCTTTCACAGAGCACCTTAAAGCCCTTTCCCCTCTACTCAGTCTCCTATAGATTGCTGAGAGGTGATCTATACCTAGCTAACAAGGCATCCACAAACCCCACACTTATGAATGTTCTGCATATTTGTAAGTCAAACAGTACCAGAAACCAGGTTTAGGGAGATAAATTTTGTCTGCAACTTAAACAGAACATGCTGGAGAGGCAGATATGTGCCCCAGAGACTGCCCCTCGTATGGAACAGGCTTCCCATCCATGTGAAGCAGAGTTCATCTGTTAATTTATGTGCAACCTAATCCAGTGGATGGGGACTAGCAAATTTACACCAGCCCTGGCACCCATTTCCCTTACAGGCAGACGTAGGTTATAAATGACTGGCCTCTCAATGTCCTACTTGGATACAGGATGACATTCTTTTGAGAAAACATGGCTAGTCTTAGAAAGGCTCCCCAGATCATTAGCCTAGTAATCTATGAAACTTCTACACCCAGTGATTACATCATCTTACATATAGAGAGAGACAAAGTCATAAAACACCAGGATTTGTAGGCAGAAAAGAGAGCAATGTGGAAGTAAGATGCCCAGGCAGGTCCAATGGTAATAGGAGCTATGGGTCTAATAAAAAAAACTACAGTTGTACTTAACTCACGCAAGCCTATAGTACCATTTTTGTACATTTCCAGTTCACACCCATACCTCAGTATAGCATCCAGAGCTTTTTTGGCCCTGGCTTCTTTAATCAAGTGACTTACCAGCTAATAATAGACAGTATTATAAAGTGCAAATAATTATTAACACAATGACACTACAATTGTTAATCTATGGTGTCTTTTTTTTAAACAGCTTTACTGAAAACATTAATAAAATGAACAAATCTTTTGAAAGAAATTGAATAAGTTAAATTTTTATAATACAATAGCACAGTAAGCTATGTACAATGAAGTTCACAGTTTACTATGATAGCACAGTAAACTATGTACAATGATGTTCACTATATATCGAATAAGAGGATCAGTTAATTTTAGTTTGGCAGAAGAAAATGAAAACATAGAATAAAAGATTTAAATAAAAAGAAAAGATTACTGCATTAATTATTTATCCAGTTCTTTAACCAATAATTCATGTACTTTCCCATTTGTAATATAATGTTGTAGTCCTTGTAGATTTAGATTTGATAGTTAACATTTCTAACTTAGATATTCCTAAGAGAAGACCTTTAAACTCTTTAAATGAGGGAAATGATGAGGAATTTCAATTTCTTGTAATTAGTTTCCTGGCAATGGAAAGTAGAGACCAGAGTAAAGAAAATGTGTTTTTATTTATACAGTCTGGGACAGTTGTATTGAATAATACAAGTGACTTTATAAGCATAAACTTGTGTGCAAAAATTGCCTGTAAAAAAGTGTTACCTTCCTCCCAAAATTTATTTAATAATATACAGTCATAAAATATATGATCCCAATCAGTATTTGTTACTGTGTTAGATCTCCAGTAAACAACATCTTGTTTAGTTATCTTACTAATTTTCTGAGGTGTGATAAAAGATTTCTGTAAAAATCTCCATGTGAAGATTCTCCAGAGGAAGTGGGTTTGCTGGCTGACTGAAGGAAATTAACTCTGTCTTTTTCTGAGGGACTTAAACTACTGATTGCTGCAAATGAATTCCAGCAGTTATCTGAATATACAGCTAGATCTTGTTTAATTGCTTTATAAATATATGATATACTATTTTAACTGGTAAAGTATTATAAGTGTATAAAATCAAATATTGGATAAGTTTGGGTATTGAATTTTTAGCATTTGAAGAGATTAAAATTAGCTCATCTAGAATATATTTTCTAAACTCTTGCAAATCTGACCAAACTAGAGAGTTAAGGTTATACTCATCTATAAAAGCATTAATAGATGTTGCCTCATTTTTATTTAACATTTGATGCCAAAACATCAATTGTTTTTATTTAAATAACATTTTAGCATGATCTGCAGATAGAATTATACCTTGTGTATAGGCAATAGGGAAGATGAGAAACAGCCATTTTTCAAAGATTCTAAACCAAAATATAAAGTTTTTAAAGGCCCTCAGAATTCAAGTTATATAAGTAGATTTAAGTATTTGAATGGGGAAGATGAGAAACAGCCATTTTTCAAAGATTCTAAACCAAAATATAAAGTTTTTAAAGCCCCTCAGAATTCAAGTTATATAAGTAGATTTAAGTATTTGAATGGAATAATTGGAAAAATGCTCTCTCATATTTCATATAAATGAATTATTTCTTAACGGTTGTAGATGTTTTTCATTTTTGGTATTTTGGAATAAATTTAACATAATTTCCTTCCATTTTTCAAAATACTCTCCATCTATTACATAAACAATTGTTTTAATAACTGACTAAACTGAATAAAGTTCTAGATTTGGTAAAGATATACCTCCATTTTCCCAGTGATACATATGATAGGGCAACGCAATTCTAGGCTTTATCCGATGCCATAAAAATTCTTAATCAATGTGTTACATTTTTTAATAAAAGAGCTTGTAAGGGGTATAGAAATAGATTGTATTATGTATAGTATCTTTGGAAGTAATATAATCTTTATAATGGAAAGTTTTTCATCCATTGTAAATAAAATCTTGTTCCACTTACTAATTAGAGTCTCTATGGTAGCTATACTTTTACTATAATTTAAGTGCAAGATGTCTTTAATATTGGTTGCTATAACGATACCTAAATATGTTATTTGTTGGGACCGTGGTATATATTTTTTTATATTGGTCTTGCATATTATAACTTTTGGAACCAATTAGAAGGATCTGTGTTTTAGAAGTATTAAAATTAAGACCAGAACTTTTTTGAAATATATCCATATTTTTAAACAATTATTGTAAGGTAGGGGTAGTACCACCAAGAGTGATTAATACATCATCAGCAAACATTTGTATTTTTGATGTTTCATTACAGTTTAACCTATATCCTTGTATATTATTGTTATCCCAAGGTTCATAGGTTGGTACTAGGCTATCGGCCGTAGGGCCTATACAAGCCTAGCCATAACCATTCCCAGGATATTTCTTCCCACAATATTTACTTCCCTGGACCAATGTCTAGCAGGGCAACTGACGTGATCCCCAGGGTGAATTTACCATCTCCCATCAAATCGTCAAGGTTCCTTTTGAAGAGGGCCAAGGAGGCACTCTGCTTGACATGTATGGGCAGTCTATTTCAGAGTATGGGGAGTCTCTGGGTCAGGTTCCTATCACTCCAGCATTGTTCATTGTGATGACAAGGTTTAGATCCCTGGAGCATGTGGCTCTGAGGGATTGGGATTTCTTTAAGTGGAGCATGTCCAACAGCTTAGGGTTTGACATGGCCTTGTATGTTAAGCAGAGATCACCTCTGAGTAGACGATATGCCACAGAGTATAGCTGTTTTTTTTTTAAATGGTTAGCATAGGGCATCTGTTTTAGGCCTGTGATTCTTTTATTGAGGTATTTCTGTGGTCTTTCCAGCTGTTGCAGATGTCTTGTGAGGTACATACCAAATGGGGCATTGTGCTCTATAATGGGTCTAATGAGGGATGAGTACAGTGGGACAATGACCTCCTTTTTTCTGGATGAGAAGCCCTTAGTGATGAGGTGTGCCACATAGGATTTCCTAACTGTTGTGGCGATGTGGTTATCAAAGGTGAGACCACTCTCCACCCGTGTCCCTAAATCTCTCATCACACTTTCGGTGTTTAGTGTACTGCCACCTATGTGATAATTCATGGGTACATGTTTTTTTCCAAAGGGGATAACTATACATTTCTTGGCATTAAGCTTGGGCCCATGGCTCTGGCGCCAGGCATCTGTTTCTGTAAGGCCCTTTTGTAGAATATCTTCATCATTTGGGGATTCAATAATGGCTCCCAGTTTGCAGTCATCTGCAAACTTTGTTAACCAGAGTCCCTTAGTGTTGGCCTGTACGTCAGTGAAGTAGATGCCAAACAAGAGCGGTCCCAGGACTGAATCCTGAGGTACTCCACTTGTCTGGAGCTGGATTTGGAGTCGGATACTTTTACAGTCTGGGTTCTGTCAGTTAGCCAGTTGGCAACCCATCAAGTGACATACGGATTTATGCCCAGCTTAATAAGTTTATCTATGATTCCAGAGTGGGGGATGGTGTCAAATGCCTTGGTGAGGTCCAGATAGGCTGTGTGGACTGCCTTACCCTTGTCCACAGCTCTGGAGACTGATTCGAAGAAGTCATTCGGGTTCAGGAGACAAGATCGGCCCTTCACGAACCCAAACTGGGTGGGGTCCAGTGTTTAAGGTTGCCAATGTCTTTGTTTATAAATTCCATGATAATGTGTCCATGCCCTTGCAGATCAGGCTCGTCTGACTGCTGGGACAGTAGTTCCCGGGATCCAAGGTGGATCCCCCTTGTGGAGTGGGATAAGTTTAGCTGTGTGCCACTCAGTGGGCATGAAGCCTGAGATGAGTCTATGATTAAACATGACATTTAGGTGAGGTGCCAGTTCATTTTGTAGTTCATGTAGTACACAGCCTGGGATGTCATCTGGTCATATGGATGCTGTATTCTTAACTTTGGAGAGTGAGGTTTCTACCTGTGTGGCCATGATTACTGGAATTTGGCAATCTTTTGGTATTGAGATGAGCCCTTTAGGGGGTGAGGGGGGTAAAGTTGGCACTAAATCAATCTGCCTGGATACTGGCAATATCCTTGGGATCAGTATATTTAATGCCATTTTGTTGTAGCTCAGAGCATATCTGAGCATTGCCATTTAGATTCTTGACCCAACTATAGAATGCCTTGTGGTTATCTTTGGAATCTTTGGCAATTTTATTTTCGTAACTAGCTTTGGAGGATTTTATGTGGGATCTCAGCTTCTTACTGAGGCTGGTAAGGGAGTTTTTTGCATCCTGGGATTTTCCTCTTTTCTGCAACATTTTCTTTCTTCTGTTGTATAGTTTGTTTATGTCAGGGGACCACCAGATTGGCTTCCTTTTTTTGGAGGAGAGCATCTTGGTTCTATTTGGGAAGGCACGATTCATGCACGAGTGGATGTGCTCGTTCAGTGCCTTAATGTAGGATTCAGCAGTCGAACTTTTAGCTCCTGTCTGCATGGGTGTCATGCAGTTTGTCACTTCAGACTTGAGTAGCATGAAGTTGGCTTTGGAGAAGGTTTTTTATGGCGGTTTCCTTACTGGGGGGTGGGGGTGGGATGTGGATGTCAAGGGTGAATTGCTTATGGTCAGACCTGACCAAAGAGGGGGTGACCACTGGTGTAGAGCATCTATCCCCCACGTTGGTAAGGACCAGGTCTAGGATATTAGAGCCCCTGGTGGGACAATGGATTAGTTGATCCATAGCGTTGGAATTTATGAATTCCAAGAACCGTTGGGGAAAGGTGTTGGTACCCAATTAGTTTTCCCAATTAATGGCAGGGTTGTTGAAATCACCCAGTATTAGGGTGTTTGGTTGTTTAATATTTTCCAGTATGTTTAGAAAGGTGTAGTGAGAATCTTGAGGCATGGTGGGGGATCTGTAGCAAGCTACAATTTGGATTACAGTCTTACCTAGTGTTAGTTGCACCTGGAGAAGTTCAGATGCACTGTGTTGGGCAACTAGCCTGGAGGTGTGAATATGGACATTCCTCTACCTTTAGTGTTTCGGTCTTGGTTTGGTGACCGAAAAGTGTGGTAAGAGTTGTAGCCTGGTATTGCTGGGGGTGCTCTCTGGAGCCTTGAACCAGGCTTCAGTTACTGCACAGATATCAATGTTCTCTATTTTTAGGAGTGCCTCGAAAGAGTGCATTTTGAGGTTTAGACTTGTAGCATTACCTTCAGATTTTGCATGCTTTTATCTGTTATGGTGGTGGTTTTGTCCTTTGAACCTTGCCTAAATACAGGGGTGGCAAGAGCTTTAGCCAGTAACCTGAATCCCAGGGGTGATAGGTGCAGACCATCTCTGGCAAAGCATCGTGGTTTGTTGATCATGTCATCCCAGGCAGACAGATACTGGATCCCCTTTGAATGACACCAGAAGCCTAGCCAATTGTCGAAGTCAGTCATTTTGTCCTTATACTGTGGTGGCATTCTGGGCGAAGGCAGGATGCTACTCAGGGCTAGGGTCATACCTGCTTGGGCCACATGATCTGAGAGCTCTTCCATGTCTCTTTTCATATAGTCCAGGGAGATACGTCTCAAGTCATTCACTCCAACATGGACAATGACAGAGATGTATTTGTACTTGTTGTGGAGTGACGTGAGTGCATGCGTTATGTGGCGGATCCTGGCACCTGACAGGCAGCTGACTGTAATTTTCTCCTTGTCCAGCTTGGTGAGTGGGGCATCAGTGTGCCAGACTGTAGAGTCCACCTATGACTAAAGTTTTCCATAATTAATGTGAATAAAAGTGGAAATATTGGGAAACCTTGTCCGTTTCCTTTTACAATCAGTATGTTCTGGGATATACTTGTACTTATGTTTATGTAGACTTGACTTTCATTATATAATTGAGTTATGTGATTAATAAAGCTATTAGAAAAGTTTAAGTCCTTCAGTAAGACAGAAAGATAATTCCAATTAACTGAGTCGAAAGCACATTTAATATCTAAATTAACAAGAGTCAAATGATTCTTGAAGGCTTTTACTGATTCAATTAAAGTTATTGCTCTTTTGATGTTATCATAAGAAGTTCTATTAATTATAAAACCTGTTTGATCCATATCTACCAGGGATGGTAAAAAAATTTTAAGTATCAGCATAAACAGACATGAACATTTTATAGTCTGTATTTAATAATGAAATGGGCCTATATGAAGCACATTTTAAAGGATCTTTATCAGACTTTAGTATGGGGGAAATAAATGTGCATTTCCAAGAGGGATGTATAATGTTATTTTGAGCTATATTGAATACCGTATGTAGTAGAGTTAACGCTTTAGAAGGCAAAACCTTATAGATTTCAGAAATGATACCATCGTTACCAGGAGCTTTATTTTGATTAAGTTTGGCTATTTGATCTTTTACTTCTTTAAAAGATATTTATCTATTAATTTTATTTGTGCTTCAGACAGTCTGTTCTTTATATTATTATGTATAAAATATTGAATATATTTTGTACTATTAATGTTATCATTGGGTTGGTTTAATTTAAAAAAAATCTCTAAACTCACTTAATATATTTGGTAAATCAGGTACCATTTTTATTTTGTTGGAGAATAGATTTCTTTAATATGGTGAAGTTTATTTAATCTTTTAGTTTTGTTAGCTAGTATATTCATGGATCTAGGATTTATAGAAAAAGTTGTAAGTTTATATTTTTCAAGATTTATCATAACTTTATGTTTGAAAATTTCCATCTATTTATTGTTTAAGGTATTTATTTCATTCATTCTGTCTTTCTTATCTGGATTCTTTGAAGCATCAAGCTTTAAAGCATCTTACTTTGTTTGTATATCTTGAAGGTCTTTATCCCATGAAATTATTTTCTTTTTCTACCAATCAATTTTTCCATATAGGTAGGCTTTTAGAGCATCCCAAATGTATATTTCTTTAGTCTCCTGTGTACTATTAAGTTCAATAAAATGTATACTTCTGTAGTGAAGAAATCAATAACATTTTTGAGTTTAATTATATAGACTGGTATCCTTTTAATCTGAACATTAGTATAAAATCAAATGTTATGGAATTATGGTCCAAAATGGGACAAGAAATTACTTTTGAGTTTGATAAGAAATCAGTTAAGTTATTGGAAATTAATACCCTATCTATTCTTGAATATGAATTATGCCTATGTGAGTAGAATGCATAGAACAGTGACTTATGGTCAGA
Source organism: Protopterus annectens (assembly GCF_019279795.1). Classification (NCBI taxonomy): domain Eukaryota; kingdom Metazoa; phylum Chordata; order Ceratodontiformes; family Protopteridae; genus Protopterus; species Protopterus annectens. Next base: position 199,663,773 of record NC_056749.1, read on the forward strand.
AAAGTTAATAATATCTTTCATCATGTATGAATCTGTGAATTCATTCAATAATTTAGCTATAGTTGGAATTTTCCTTTTACCACTGGTACTAGAGTATTTTATGTCAGAAATACAGTTAAAGTACCTAGCAAGAATACTACTACCCTTAGAAAACTGAACTATATGTTCTCTATGTTGTTTCACTGTTGTAGGTCCAATGCCAGGAATCCGATACATATTTATTAATACCAAAAAATGAGCCCAACAGTGTTGAGTCTACTATAATAAGAAGTTGTCACTGATGAGATATAGAAACACTTGATATTTTATTATTAACACAAATTAAAATTCAAACTGATTGAGCGCTTTCTTCCTTGCATATAGGGATTTAGTCAGAATCAATAAAAAAATCCCATGTTCCTCTATTTATACAAAATTACTGTGACATCACCAGTGGCGAATGTAACATAGTTCATTAATATTAACAAGCTTATAAATATCAAATGGGTTTCTGACCAACATTTAAAAACTTATGAATAAATGCTAGGTTTGAAAGGGCTATGATTATGCCATATGGTAGCAAAACGAGAGAGGTGGAAAATATTTTCAAAGAGAATTGGATTATCCTTAAAAATAATCAGAAATGATGGGGTATTGGAGGTGATAAACCAAATTTTGTTTATAAAGTAGGGCAAAACTTAAAAAAGAATTTTGAAAGCAATAAAAGTATAAAAATTTATGGTGGAACCAAAAAGTGTGGGCATTGCTCTGAATGTAAATACATATTCAGTAATGATCAGACAATATTAGGTAACACATTTTTATCAACGATTTATTTTGTCAAAGGAAATTGCCAAACTAGAGGAATAGTGTATTTTGCTATCTGTAAATCCTGTCCGACCTTTTATGTGGGAAAAACAGAGCGTAGGCTGAAGGACAGGATTTACGAACACATATACCAGATAACCACAAAAAATATGAATAATGCACTATATAAACATTCTACAATGTGTAAGGATTTTACTGAATTTAATTTTGGAATATTAGAAAAAGTCACAAAGGAACCTAGGGGTGGTGACTATAGAAGCCACATAGAAGAGAAAGAAACATGGTGGCAAATTAAGTTACAAGCTGAGCAAAGGCCAGGCTTAAATGAAATTATCTCTATCAAACCTATCTTAAACAAAAAAAGTTATATAATAATTAAGTTAAAAGATTTTACATTATTATTCTATCAACATAAAGTTTTTAATATATTGTATAAATGTCTTGATATTTATTTGTTTTTTAACATTTCAAATGTTGTTTAAAAATGTATTCATAGGTATTTAAATGTTGGTCAGAAACCCATTTGATATTTATAAGCTTGTTAATATTAATGAACTATGTTACATTCATCACTGGTGATGTCACAGTAATTTTGTATAAATAGAGGAACATGGGAATTTATCGATTCTGATGAAATCCCAATATGCAGGGAAGAAAGTGCTCAATCAGTTTGAATTTTAATTTGTGTTAATAATAAAATATCAAGTGTTTCTATATTGCATCAGTGACAACATATTTATTAATGTCAACATTTTCTTATTAAATTCTATAAGTGAAGATAACATCCCCTTATCTTTGTAGGTGTCAATTATTTTAGGCATAGGTAATGTATTTTTCCATAGTATGGCCACCCCCCTTTCTTGTGTATATTCTGAGCTAATCAAAAGTTTGTAAGATTTTGATTCCAATTTTGTGACATCTTCAGTTAGTAAAAAAGTTTCTTGGAGAAATATTAACTGAGTATTATGCAATTTAAGATATTTGTTCAAACATCTTCTCATTAAGATTATTTGGGAGGGTGGCCCAATGGTTAAGGTGTTTGCCTTACAAACACAAGGTGCAGGGTTGGAGTCTCACAAGTGATAATTGGCTAGGCTTAAAATGGCTCGCAAGGATAGTTAGCTTAGTACTACTCTATGAATCTATTTAATCCATTGATGTTTAATGAAATACACTTTAATGATGTCATGAAATGTTAATGTTCTGACTATCTGTTGCATAACACTCCTTTTTTCCCATTTGAATAGAAATTTACTATTAGGAATACAATTATAATTTACACATAAAACATGAAAAACATTTATCCAATGAAATGTGTTTACATCAAATTCAATTTTGTAAGATTTGAACATCATAATAACTATTAACAGAAACTTATAACATTCATTAACATAGACTATTTCAAAAAAAAAAAAAAAAAACCCTGGAGTTAAAAACTCCTAATGTGAGTGACATCTGTCACCCAAATTGACCATCAGGCTAGCAACAACATTCATCTCTTCCCTGTCTAAATATATATGTTGTTGCATAATTTCACAAACATCCATTAGAATTGTATGTACCAATTCAAGAAACAAATTAAAGTAAATCAAATGTAACTGTGTCATAAATACCAGACATGAATTATGTAAGAGTGCAAAAATCATAACTAATTTATATGTAATGGACTGTTAAAATAATAAGTAGACTAATCCCCTGTCTCTATGTATTGTACCAATATCTAACAACATTATTTCCCCATCTCCATGTATCTTTAAGACCTTTAGTAATCTATAACTTCTAGATTTGTCAGAATATATCAAAATACTAGTTTATATGGTAAACATCTGCATCTGAGCCTATACTGTATGTAGCAAACTATAGACATATAGTATATATTATGTTTGTCATTATTTATTTTCTACCTGTAATGGAATTATTTTTGTTTCTGATTTTTGAGTCTTGTAAAAGAATATTAATGTCTGCTTAGGTGTCATAAAAAGCTTTGCATATATTCATTTCCTTTCTTCTTCCTTTCTTCTTTCATAAATACTTTAATTGTGTTAGTATATGTGCCTTATGTTTGTTGTACTAAATCAAAAGAGGCTTAAATTACAAAAAATAGAATTATAAATAAAAGAGTAGAAACAGGTATATATATGTATCAAAAATGCTCTGCTTATACAGTCTCATAAATGCTTTTAATATAACAATTGACCCACGGTGGTGGTGCTGCGGTAGCGCTGTCACCTCACAGTAAGACGCTGTCCGGTTTGATTCTCAGCTAGAGCGTCTTCTGCGTGGAGACATGTGTGAATAGGCGTACTTTCACTGAAGGTTGCGTCAGGGCTGGTAACTCGGCAAGTAAAAATCAACTACCAATCATTAGCGGACTGGAGTTCCGCTGTGGCGACCCCTAACCGGGAAAAGCCAAAAGACACAAACACAATTATAATGGTTACTTAGCTGCAGTTCATTCATTGGATCTGTAGATGGCATCAGAGATTGTCTCGCAACAAAGGGAAAAAAAGCCAACATGAAACAGCGCAAAGCTGAGAAACTCCATCTCTCAAACCCAGCAAACCACTAGACCACTACAGATGCACCAATCCACATCAAACTCTTCATTTTAACAACACTGCTATGTATACTATACACTTGTCATACCAATCAATATAAAACTTACTCAGCCACAATAGAATTATGAAGACAAGTGTACAAAATGTAAGGGTTTAAGTGTGTGTAAAGTGCTTTGATTATGGATATTCATAAATGTTTAAATATAGCAGACATATCAAATAGGTTATTTAGATACAGTTTGTCAACCAAGCTGTAGATGGCTTTAGAAACCGTCTGTTCTAACTATTATTCAGATTTTACAAAGCTTCTCAGCACAAGGTTCATATCAGAAATGTTTCCATGGAAACTACACTTTTCTTGCTCTCCGTTGTAGCAGCTGCAATGCGAGGATAAGCCAAATTGTTTTACAGATCAGATGCACGAGCGTGTGGAGGGAAAAAATTTTCAGCAATATACATTTAAACAGATGTTTTCATATTTATGTAAATATTTCAATAAACATGCAATCCAAGCTATTATAATTTCTGAAAATTTAACAAAAAATATAATTTGGGGTTTGTGTGCATTATAATATAGTATTTATGGAAAGACTGAATGCACTGACTATCATCAGTACAAAGAATACTTCTTACTGAGAACACTGCTATTTGTACAGTTTTAATAGCATTTTCATAAAATATTTACATTTGTTTATCTTATGCTTTTTAAATTTATTTTTCAGAAAAAGCTCTAGAATGGAAGAGGCTGAAGATGCTGCAGGTTGTTACAGGTATAACATTCCACACCACTTAGGTGTTAGTAGTTTAAACGTGATACCAATACATGTAACCCCGTATAAATTTCAGGAGGCGGCAATTGTGGACAAATTGGGGGAATTGAGAAGAGTGATCTTAGCTAATATAAAAGACTGAAACAATACTAATTTCATGAACTCTCATCATACCCTGACTTAGGAATGGAGTCCATTCCCATCATGGTATCTGGAACTCAGAATTCCTGGAGAAATCAAACCCATAATCCATAACTAACATCTTAACTAAAGTTCAGCTCAGCTCTAATTTCAGTCCACCTATTACACCCTCTGTCCCCCAATACCAGTTTCAGGCAAACTACTTTGCCAGCATCAATACTGAACAAGTCCCTATTGTACTCTCCAAAACAAAAAAATGACATCACTCTGAGGTCACACAACATACTTGGCTGCTTACTAGTAAGCTTAAAGCATCACCTTACCAACCTTCACCTAAACATGTTCAATCATAGTTTCTCAGTGTTATAAGTATGCAAAGAATTGAAAAATGGAAGGGTATTCTTGGCATAAGAGAGACCCTTTTGCTATAGGCCCTTTTAGTCTAACTAGTCATATCTGCAAAGTTATGGAACAAATTATTGTAGAACTAATCCATAAGGACATAAAATATATGCAGACTCTAGACTCTTTGCAGATCAGCATTTTCAAGGATACAGCATGCCTTCTTAATCTTAAATTATTTGAAAACTTTACCAAGGCCTAAATGAAGGACTTCTTGGTGACAGAGTTTATCTGGACTTAGCAAAAGCATGTATTATCATTACACACACTGGCATGATAAATAAGATAACCCAGCTACACTTCAACAACTTTGGAGTTTGCTGGATTTCTAACTGGCTATCAAGCAGAATACACTCAATCAGAATAAATGGTATCTTCTGCCAAAAAAAAAAAAATGTAACTAACGGTGTCCCTCAAGGTTTTGCCATAGGTTCTCCTTGGAATATGTTTCTCTGAAGAACAGGCAATAGTAACCACTGATTAGTAGTGCACTGCAATTCAAGGATCATCTTAAACTCCCATCAGATTTACTAATACTCCAACAAGGCCTTGATCAGACTAATAATGTGTGCTAATATCATGATCTCACCCTAAATACAAAGAAACAGTGCAGTAATCTTGGGTAAAACTAGTGCTCCTGCCCCATTTCACATAAGTGGTATTCAGCTTAAGAATGAATACTGTAATTCAGAATTTAAGAACCTGCATAATAGTGAATTGTACACAAATCAGTAAAACTCTAATCCATCCATCCATCCATCCATCTTCAACCCCTTTTTCCCATTTTGCACATGGGGTTGAGGTATCACTTCAACAGTGACCATCATCTTAAGCCAAGGTTTACACCACCGGGTTTTCCCTCTTGCTCTCATCTGTCATAGGTTCTCATTCACCACATCATAGAACAAAATGCTCAGTGTGGCATGTATAGCTCTAAACAACTCTTAGTTAGAAAAATACCAGCTTTATATAACCAAATGAATCTAAGGTTTACAGAACCCACTCTTATTTTGAGCAGACTAAAACCACCACCCTTATTTTAGTGGCCTCTCAACTCCGGCAAGGTAATATGTTTTTTGCCTTCTGAACTATGTCCCTTACTTATGTATCAAGTTTCATCTGCAGACTAGACTTTAATTAAATCAAAGGATGGAATCCCATAAGTTCAACTTAGGAATAATTTTTCACAAACATGCAATGATGCCAAACTAAGCGTTGTTAGATCTCAGTCATCCTTATTCCTTCTCCGTTTATATTTTCTCCAGCTTCTCCCTATTTGTTTTTGCTCTAGCATGATTGAAGGTAAAATAAGTATCCATATCTTCCAAATTAGGTCTACCTCAAGCAATTATTTTGAAAACTATTAGTTCTCCTTTGTTGGATAAGCCTATTATGGTTGATATTCCACTGACTTAGTATGAAACTATGAACCTATAAATGGGGTTTCAATTACTTTGCATTAATTTACCTAGAGGTTATATTTGAAATCTGTGGGAATCACAACTCTCAACTGTACAGATTTTCACAGAATGTCCTGATTTTTGCCTTATATTTTTGGTCCATTTTTCATAAAATTGTAGTTTTCTGGCAAATCATTGAAAATTAAAGACGGAAAATAATGACAGACATTTGTATTTCAGACTTCATACTCTTCAGAAAAACTATGCTAAAGTAAAACCTGCTATGCCATCAACTTTTCAAGTTTGTAAGAGCAACAGTTAAAATTGTTCCTAATTTTGGGCCTTTGTTCCCCCATAATTTATGGCTTTGTCCAGATTTCTTGCTCTAAGAGGTTGAGATGTATGGCAGGAATGTTCTAAAGGCACACTGCATCTTCTCCTTTTCGCCGATAATGTAGATAGTAATAGGGCAGTGGCTGCGCAAATATGGTAATCAGAATGCTAGATTATTATATTTTTATACTGTGTCTGTCAAGGCTTAGTCTAAAATTGTATATCTTCTTGTAGGACTCGGTCTGTTGCACGAGGCTACATGTGGGTAGTAGATTATTGATGCTTCACACAGGGTGGGAAGGTGAGCCAGTTTATGTTCAACTTACCCATTAAGAAATTACTTTTTTGTTATGGTTTGGTAAAATAGCTTTAAAAAGCAATGTTGAGCAATATTAGTAAGAAGGAACTTTCCAGTTATTAGACAAGTCTATATTTCTATACAAATTTAAAAAAAAAGTCTTGCCTTTGAAGACTGTTTGCTCAACATGAAACACCACCATTCAATAACCTCAGCATGCATCTTATTCAGTGTGGGCCCAGTTTTCTTCAGCCTTTTCAGTAGCAGCATGCTATGGACTCTGTCCATCTGCAGGTGATAATATATGCTGATGACCTGGCTCCTGTAAAAACCTAGTAGAGCTACAAGGGTGATTCAGAAAGAAATTCAAAAGTGCTTCCTACCATTCTGGTACTGATGGTACAGTAATAAGCTCATTGTACCATTCTGGTACTGACGGTACAGTAATAAGCTCATTGTACCATTCTGGTACTGATGGTACAGTAATAAGCTCTTTGTACCATTCTGGTACTGACGGTACAGTAATAAGCTCATTGTACCATTCTGGTACTGACGGTACAGTAATAAGCTCATTGTACCATTCTGGTACTGACGGTACAGTAATAAGCTCATTGTACCATTCTGGTACCGATGGTACAGTAATAAGCTCATTGTACCATTCTGGTACTGACGGTACAGTAATAAGCTCATTGTACCATTCTGGTACTGACGGTACAGTAATAAGCTCATTGTACCATTCTGGTACTGACGGTACAGTAATAAGCTCATTGTACATTCTGGTACTGATGGTACAGTAATAAGCTCATTGTACCATTCTGGTACTGATGGTACAGTAATAAGCTCATTGTACCATTCTGGTACTGACGGTACAGTAATAAGCTCATTGTACCATTCTGGTACTGACGGTACAGTAATAAGCTCATTGTACATTCTGGTACTGACGGTACAGTAATAAGCTCATTGTACCATTCTGGTACCGACGGTACAGTAATAAGCTCATTGTACCATTCTGGTACCGACGGTACAGTAATAAGCTCATTGTACCATTCTGGTACTGACGGTACAGTAATAAGCTCATTGTACCATTCTGGTACTGACGGTACAGTAATAAGCTCTTTGTACCATTCTGGTACTGACGGTACAGTAATAAGCTCATTGTACCATTCTGGTACTGACGGTACAGTAATAAGCTCATTGTACCATTCTGGTACTGACGGTACAGTAATAAGCTCATTGTACCATTCTGGTACTGACGGTACAGTAATAAGCTCATTGTACATTCTGGTACTGACGGTACAGTAATAAGCTCATTGTACCATTCTGGTACTGACGGTACAGTAATAAGCTCATTGTACATTCTGGTACCGACGGTACAGTAATAAGCTCATTGTACATTCTGGTACTGATGGTACAGTAATAAGCTCATTGTACCATTCTGGTACTGACGGTACAGTAATAAGCTCATTGTACCATTCTGGTACTGACGGTACAGTAATAAGCTCATTGTACCATTCTGGTACTGATGGTACAGTAATAAGCTCATTGTACATTCTGGTACTGATGGTACAGTAATAAGCTCATTGTACCATTCTGGTACTGACGGTACAGTAATAAGCTCATTGTACCATTCTGGTACCGACGGTACAGTAATAAGCTCATTGTACCATTCTGGTACCGACGGTACAGTAATAAGCTCATTGTACCATTCTGGTACTGACGGTACAGTAATAAGCTCATTGTACCATTCTGGTACTGACGGTACAGTAATAAGCTCTTTGTACCATTCTGGTACTGACGGTACAGTAATAAGCTCATTGTACCATTCTGGTACTGACGGTACAGTAATAAGCTCTTTGTACCATTCTGGTACTGACGGTACAGTAATAAGCTCATTGTACCATTCTGGTACTGACGGTACAGTAATAAGCTCATTGTACCATTCTGGTACTGACGGTACAGTAATAAGCTCATTGTACCATTCTGGTACTGACGGTACAGTAATAAGCTCATTGTACCATTCTGGTACTGACGGTACAGTAATAAGCTCATTGTACCATTCTGGTACTGACGGTACAGTAATAAGCTCATTGTACCATTCTGGTACTGACGGTACAGTAATAAGCTCATTGTACCATTCTGGTACTGACGGTACAGTAATAAGCTCTTTGTACCATTCTGGTACTGACGGTACAGTAATAAGCTCATTGTACCATTCTGGTACTGATGGTACAGTAATAAGCTCATTGTACCATTCTGGTACTGACGGTACAGTAATAAGCTCATTGTGAACTCTACCAGGACTTAAACCTTAAGGATGCCACTGCAGTCAAGGTATACAACCTTCTTTCTCTCCTTCCAAACTGCTTAAACACAAATGCTCAAGTGCGTAGAAATCTGGCTTGATATCTCACTTTCATTCAAAAGACATATTGAGGTCTTTATCAGAAACGTACTCAAACAAGTGAAATTATGTTCTAGTTTATCAAATATACTTAACTTTCAAAAGTAGAAGATCCATGGGTTTAAATCAATTCACATAAAAACAGAATATGCCCTTCACGTATTTGTCCTAAATCCTCCTTACACTATGGCTATCTTTCAAATAAAACAAAATCTGCCATTTTAGCTCTTGACCTTGCTAGAGGAAGTAACTCTTCCAAAATCTAGAAAAGAAAAAAAAAAGAAGAAATAAAATGTTAACTGGCAACTGGTTAGAAGTAGGGCAACTTTATTACTAGCATCCCTTATTTTCAAACTTCTCTGTCTAATCTCTAGACAGAAGACTGATTGTATTAATAAGGTATACTTTTTATTTGGTTTCAGAAAAAAGCTTTCAATAAACTCTTTCCTGCACTTTGGAATTTGCTTCTTAGCCTGCTATGCTGGCATAAAATGATAAAGCTCTGATTACAATCCAGAAATGGCCAGGCTGGGTATGTGCATAGGTCTTAAGAGGCATGATTATTCTGTGGGCATGAGACAGGAACATCCTCAAGCCATACTAGACACGTCAACTAGTCCCTATTTTGGAAATTTAGAAACATTCCTAATTGCAGACCTGATTTACCCTTGCACACAAGATACCCATTTTTGGAGGTTATGTCCATATTTCAGGCTTGATTTACCCCTTATCACAATTTTCTGAATTCCCCTACATGACCAATATATTAGTAGTACCAAAAATATAAAGAAAGAGGACACATATCTTACATCTCTCTTTTTCAGAAGTAAAAAGAAATGAGCTTCTGTGACAGATTTGTTTTCCATTAAAGAGTTTATTAAAGATCTACACTGGTAGAGTAACAAAATGAGACCATACAAGTATTCTATGTCAATAAATTCAGAGCTTATAAAGCTATGAAGCATTCATGTATCTAAAAGCATTAATATAACTAATAACAGTCACACAGTGATAAGGCAATACACATTATGATATACATTTTGTGAGTGGTCTTACTATAGATTGTAACTATCTCAGAACTAACTGCATCAAACAGATTCACAGGCAATTGTAACCCAAACGATCATAGAACAGATTTGAATATAACTTCTTCGTTGAAAGTCTGCTTATCTTTCATAACAGATCCATTGACTGACAGACTGTTATTTGGGTTTATATTATAACATCTAAGTAGTAAAACGTTGAATGTTATAATATCAAACCCAAAACAATGAACGCTGAAAGTAGCGAAACTGCAGACCATCAAATTCTTTCCTAGGGAAAGAATATGGTGGACTGTTTCTGCCACTTCGCTATTTTCTCCACTGTGGTGTAAAGGTTATGGACCGGGTTAAGGAAGGTGTGGGAATGGGATAGTTAGGGACCTTAGGGTTAGGGAGCGGGTAAGGCGAGTTTGTGATAGTTAGGGGCCTTAGGGTTAGGGAGTGGGTAAGGTGAGTGTGCGATAGTTAGGGACCTTAGGGTTACGGAGTGGGTAAGGTGAGTGTACGATAGTTACAGACTTTAGGGTTAGGGATCGGGTAAGGCGAGTGTCCGATTGTTATGGACCTTAGGGTTTGGGTTAAGGTAAGTGGATAGACAGTAGTGTATGTATGGGTTAGAAGTAGGATTTTAAGTGTATATGTGTGTGGATTACTTTTTTGGTGTGCTTGTGTTGTGTGTGTTTCTAGGAACAGCAAATTTTTTCCCTGGGAAAAAAATTTGCTTTTCTGAGCTTTCGATTGTATCACATTTCAACAGTCCAAGTTCGAGCTTATGGTGTTCAATATTTTGGGATTTCAATTATGTGATATACACCCTGTTATTTAATTCAATAAATAGTTTCACTTTTTAACCTTCATATAAGCAATGCATAAAATACAGCAGGATTCATCACCTTCTTTAACATCAATTTGTTTAAACATTGGTGCATTAAATTTAGTTAAGTATCTCACCCATTGGTCTTTCCAGTCCATGGGCATGTATTTCCAGTTTTTAAAGATCACCCCTAAAATGGCCGCAGACACATAAGTAAGCCATCTATTTATCTTATGAGACAATATCAATTTTTTGTTCTTATTCCAAATAGCTAAAAACCTACATCTGTGTCACCTGGCAATGTCACATTTGTGGCCATGCCCGCAGCCGTAATGATTTCTTTCCACATCTGTTTAATTACTTTACAGTACCAGGTCATGTATAAATATCCTGACAACCCCTCTTTACATCTCCAGCAATGATCAGATGAGGATCATCTCCTTCCTAGTAGACTTCTTGGGGTTAGATGCCATCTATAAATTAATTTTAGGATGGTAAAACTACATATCATGGGTCATCTATTATTATAAGTTCTAGATAAAATATTCTACTGGGAGTCTGAAAAGGGAGGTACTGAATTCTCTTTCCCCACCCATATTAAGGCTCTTTACATTCCCTCTTTTTTCGTTCATACTATTCTTATACAAGCTTTTCATCAAGAGCCTGGTTAGAAGTATTCCATTACACTGTTGAATTTCATGTTTAAATGTTGTGCTTCCCTGGGTAAAATTACCCATAAAAGTTCTAAACTGAAGATATCACAACCACTGGAATCCCTGGATCCCCAGATTAGTCACCTCAACATAAGTCAATGACTCTCCAGTGATCAAATTTGTAAATCCTTAAATGAAAATTGTCTCTTTTCACCCATTCAGACCAATATATAGTACTATTATCAATTAAACATTGTTTTTCATCCCCAGCTCCTGACTTCCCACCATCTAGAGTTTTTCCCTAAAATTGAATTAAACCACTTCCTTTCCACCCAGCCACATGTTTGTTTTCTTTAGGACCTTTTGTTCTACAATGCTGCCAACCAACTGCTGTGGCCATGGAGCTTTCTTAGTCTGGTACACCAAGGCCTCCCCATGATTTAGTTGTAAACATCTTTTTCTGACTAACTGTTGGCCACTTGGACTCCCAGATATAATCCATCATTAATGCCTGAGACTTTCTGTCATATTTGGTTAGGGTAATTTGGGGTAAGTGTCTAGCTAAGAAAATGAAATGTGGAAGCATGAACTTTTTGGCAATTATAATCCTACTCAAAAGGGGTAGCAGCAACTCCGTCCTCTTCCTGCATTTCTTCTTTAACATCTGTCAGGCTGGTTTAATATTTGGTCAGCTATTTTTTTTTGTATTCCTATTTCTTTATTTTTTTTAGTTGTCATAACTACCCCCAAATATTTGACTTCATAAACCAGAGTGGAAACTGTGTGTGCTCTTTTAACTGCATTTCACGTGCTTTATTTAACAGAAATATAAAAGCCCTCTCTATTCCAAAATAAATTTGACAGCTTTGAGAAATGTAGGATTTCTTGTGTAGCCCCATACCACATTCTAACCAGGTCTGATATACATATTAGTGTCAACTGCAAACCACATTGAACTATAACAGCCCCAGATTTGGGACCCAAATACCTTTATACCTTAGTCTGTGTTTGAGCGCCCAGATAAGTGGCTAAAGCTGCTAGCATGAAAAGGGATTGTGACAGGGTCAGCCCTGTCTTGTACCTTCTGTAAGGTCAATCTTACCTGAAAGTATGCCCTCACACAATAATTTGCCTTTATGAATAAATTCAATAGTATGTAATGCTTTATAATGTAATCCCACTTAATTTTATCAAATGCTTTATGGAAGTCAAGACAAACTACCACCATAACTTTATTTGCTGTACAGCCAAACTGTTTAATGTTTAGCCAGGTTCTCAATCTGGACCTTCTCCCTTTAGGAAGCCCTGCTGAGATATTGAAACTAGCCTTTTAATCACTCAATCCATTCTTTTTAGCTAGGATTTTAGCATACATTTTGATTTCCATATGTATTAATTTTATTAGTCTGTAACTGGCACTCTCTAGTTTATTTTACCATTCTTTATGAATGAAGATAACTTTCACTTCTAGTAATAAATTTGCAAACTTTCCTTCTGTTTTCTACTTTTAACGATATATCATTTAACCAGTCCACCAATGTCTCATAGCACATTTTATAAAACTCTGCAGTCATCCTGTCCAGACTTGGAGCTTTCCCCCTTTTAAGTCATGAATTTCTTCTTGTGAAATCATCTTCCCTAACCGATTTAATTCCTCCTGGGTGACCCTTCCAAAGTCCACTCCTTGTATTTATGGAGACTCATCTCTCTGCAACTACTGGGGTCAAACTCTTCCTTTGAAAGTGTCTGCCATTGTGTTATTAATCTGTACTCTGTCCATTGTAACCTCTCCCTGTTGTATATATAATGCATCAAATTTCAGGTCCTGTGCTCTTTCTTTTACCCTTCTTGCAAGAAATTTGGCGGATTTGATACCTTTTGCCCATTCAAAGAGTGAGCATCTCTCCCACTTCTATATTTCCCACGCAGTTAAATCCCTAATAGAGCTCATTAATCTGTTTAATTTTATATAATAACAGTATATCCCTCAAACTGTCCTTGTTTATACTCCTTGCCTCTTAAGGAGTCACTCAACTGTCTCAATCTCAACTCGCCTCTCTTTTACTCTTATCTAATCTGTATTTATTTGTTCATTCATTCCCTTAGACTGACTTCATAGAATTACCAGTAGACATTAACTGGCACCCCATTGTTTCTCCAGGGGTTCTAAAACTCCTGTGCTTCTCCTGTAAGTTTCATGTTCATCTCTCTCAAAATAAGGGGTTCCATTCTCCACCCCTAGAATCCCCCATAGCATATTCCTTAACCTATGGTAAGTCTAACTGCACTATGGTCATATAGGGATTCTGACTGGTGATTTGCTTCTTTCACTTTACCTACTAGACTAGAAGAAATCAGCCAATAATCCAGTTTACTAGCACCATTCCTTTGGCTGAATAAAACTGTATAATCCAGTGCCAATGGGTACAAAGTCCACCAAATACCTATAAGTTCCAGGAAACCCATAATCTTATCCATTTCTGCTCTGCGTTTTGGCAAGTGATTTATGCCTGCTGGTAGTCTTTCCCCATGGGGATCGAGTCACATTGAAATCACCCTGTACAATAATTTGTCTTTTTATTGCAATTTTTTTTTTGTAGACCAGAGCTCCTTAAAGTGGGTTGGTTTATCACCACTGAGTCCATAAAAATTGCCCAGTAATATTGTACCATTGCCTATATCCACCTCACAAATCACTCATCTTCTCACCCTGTCCCTCTAGGTCCTCCTTTTAATCCATCCCAAGGATTCTGCGATCATCCCAGTTTTAATGATGCATCACAGGTATGACCTGCTCATCCCTTCCAGCTTTTAAGAAAGTTTGGTATCCCTTTGATCTTCAGTTTGGTTTCCAGGCACTCTGCTTCTCTTTGCCCCAATAAATACTAGGTCCCCCCCCATTCAGGCATATCCTCTTATCCCAGAGTTTACCTAAAAAGAACATAGTGTGACTTAAGATAATGTACATTCTTCTTCAAACTGAACATAGACATACATCCTTACTAACATTATAAATGTTATATCTACTACACAGTGCAGATCCAGAAAAAAAGGTTACATATGGGTTTAAGTCCATGAAATTGCTTTACCTTCCCTTTACTCCCCCAAACCCAACATCAAAGGCATAACATGGTGGGAATGCTGTAACTTCATATTTTATTGGTGGGGAGAGTGGGATTCTCTGACTGATCCCTGCCCCCTTCTGTATCTGCTTCCATCTGCAACACATCTTGAATGATGATCTCTGGAGTGGAACAGGATGTGTTAGTTTCTTCCTGGATGTCAGTTGTGTCAGGGACGCCAATGTATTAAGGAATTCAAAACTATCATAAAAGACAGCTCAATTTTTCTCAAACCTCTTCTAGCTACAGATTTTTGGTCCAGAAGATTTTGATGATCTTTCTCCTTCTTGCCTTTTGGGGATTTGATGGGTGACACTTGTATTAATCTGTCCCGTCTTTTCTGGGTGCTTGTTCTTTGATCCTTGGCTACACTGTCATAAGACTGCAGCCCTCTAATAGCTTTCGATGCTAGAAATTGCACAACTTCTGTTCTAGTGTAGAAAACATAGGTCATATCTCCCTGGGAAACATGCAGCATTGCCAGCTATCTTAGTTGCACTTTCAGGTCCATATCTCTGATTTTCCTAATATAAGGAGTGAAAGAGATCCTGCTCTGAAATAGAGAGCATTGCTATACTCTGTGGCTATCCTGACTTGGCTGCCTACTAGATTTAAATTACACCTCATTCCCCTAGCTTTATATAGCACTGACTCTCTGTCATTATAGTCTAAAATCTAAACAATAAAGCATCAGAACATATTATTACTGACCTTATATATGATTTTATGGGCTCTGTCCACTACCGGTTGTGTGCTGCAGCGTAATTGTAGTTGTATTACTTTAAAACACTGCTCCACACAAACCAATAAATATATCTATATATATATATATATATATATATATATATATTTTTTTTACACATAATCTTTCTACATATATATTTTTTAAAAGGGTTTTCAGTAGTGTTATGACTACACTTCTTATGATGTAATGTAAAATGTTGTGGGGCTCTTTAAGGACTCTTAAAAGCCAGTATTTGGTTAATTTACTAATTGACTGGTGTATTTAAGACTGTTGGGGAGAATGCAGTTTTATTCTGAAGAAGTTTCTACTCCAGAGATGAAAGCGCTCAAATATTTTCTGTGTGGATTTTGGACTCGGTTCCTGCTTTCTGTGGATTTAATAGTTGTAATCATCATCTTCTTTTGGCTGTTCCCATTAGGGGTCGCCACAGCAGATCACCTGTTTCCATTTCTTCCTGTCCTCTGCATCTTGCTCTGTCACACCATCCACCTGCATGTCCTCTCTCAACACATCCATAAACCTTATCTTAGGCCTTCCTCTTTTCCTGTTACCTTGTAGCTTCATCCTTAGCATATTTTTCCCAATATACTCAGCATCCCTCCTCAGAGCACATGTCCAAACCAATGTAATCTTGCCTCTCTGGCTTTGTCTCCAAACCTTCCAACTTGGGCTGACCCTCTAATATACTTATTCCTAATCCTGTCCACCCTCATCACACCCAGTGCAAATCTTAACATCTAACTCTGCCACATCCAGCTCAAACTCCTGCCTTTTTGTCAATGCCACTGTCTCCAACCCATATAACATAGCTGGTCTCACTACCCTCTTGTAGACCTTCCATTTCACTCTTACAGGTACTCGTCTGTCACAAATCACTCCTGACACTCTTCTCCACCCACTCCATCCTGCCTGTACTCTCTTCTTCACCTCTCTTCCACACTCACCATTACTCTGAACTATTTAAAATCATCTACCTTCACCACCTCTACTCCTTGCATCCTCACCATTCCTCTATCCTCCCTCTCATTCACACACATATATTCTGTCTTAGTCCTGCTGACCTTCATTCCTTTTTTCTCTAGAGCATATCTCCATCTCTCCAGGGTCTCCTCCACCTGTTCCCTACTCTCACTACAGATCACAATGTCATCTGCAAACATCAATACTTTTTTAAAAAGTCAGTTGGGTTTTTGTCCATCCTATCTTTTCAGCAGGCCAATAATATTGATGTTGTTCCTGTGAGCTCTGTTCTCTATGTTTTCCATTCTCAATTCCACTTTTTGTGACCATATTTCAATTTCCTGACGGCTTTGTGAGTGTACTGCCAAGATCTGCCTTTTTTCCTCTAATGCTAACTTCTGTTCCTGAATTACATCTTACCACTGAAGTTTAATGGCATTATGATGTGCGATAATTTTAATATCCCCCAGGTCTCTAATGGCTGTCTTCACTAACCCTAACATATTCTCCATCACCTCCAGTATGGCCTTAAGATAGTTGTTTGCACCTCCCTCCATCTTGGTGCTGCAACCAATCGTACTTAAAATATAAATTAACACCACAAGAGTTTCTGGATTTGCTCAAACTAAGTAAGTTTCAAGCTTTTTTTTTTCTTTTTGCCAAGGCACATTAATTGCATTGTTTAACTGCTCAGCATGTGTGTAATGTATTTTGCTGCACGTTTGAAGAGTAAGGAGTTTGAATACCATATCTGTTTGCATGCTGTGTGTGCTCCCTTCCGGGGCAGAATTTTGCAATACACTTCATTTGAAGTCAACAATTTCACATTACCTATTTGATAATGCACTGTATTTTTTCATCATTTTTATCCTTGTGTTTAAGAGTGTTTCTGAGTAGTAACCCACATTCTTAATGGAGGCAGAAAGAGTTATGTACTATTTGGTATTCCAATTGTATGCTAATAAGGTATCCATATTCTGGGCTGTATGTACCTACATTTCAAAGGCTTTTGTACCTATTTTCAGTGTCTGCAGTTTAAGAGGTATGAGCCATGCTCCATTGCTCACGTAGCCTACCAAGAAATAACATCATTGCACTGAAGATATGGCTAGGGGAAAAAATAACTGCTACACCAGTCTACAAATGTGATCCTGTCATTTCAGGCTCCTATCTGTAACTCTTTCCCAGGCTGTCAATGATAGTTCCGGCAGGTAGGGGGTGTGGTACCTGCATAGCACATGTATCACCTATGGCTCTCATTTCCCTTCCCATCAAGTTCTATGGGAAGAAGTGGAAAAAACATGGGAGTACACTGAGCAGCTAGCGATTATGCTGAAGGACACCAGTCAGTGAAATCAAAAACATATAATTTGCTTCCTTCTGACTCATGAATTGAGTTGTTAGACAAGTAGATCTAGAAGCTGTGGGTGTTAAGCACCTTAAAGTACATGGTTGGATTTGTTTAATAAATGAGGGCTAGTTGGCTTTCTAGTCTCCTTGAAGATATTTAATTCCACCATAAAGTCTGCCTTCAGCAAATCCTCAAAGTCCATAAGAATGAGCACACTTTAGTCTTTTGTGATAGAATCTTAGTTGCATATGATGTAAGTATCTTCAAAACGACATAGGATTACCATCATCATCATTATCGCCTAATGCTGCCATCATGATTACATTATATAGAGATACTGGAACCATCTTACATCTATCAAACAATGGGAAGTCCTCACCCCATAAGAAGTAAATTTTGTTTCACTTTTTGCTGTCTGAATTTCTGTATACATCTTTTAGTGCCCATATTATATTATAATACTATTGCTTATCTCAGCATGTGTTTAATTGATATAGTTAATGGGTGTT
Organism: Protopterus annectens; assembly: GCF_019279795.1. Taxonomy (NCBI): domain Eukaryota; kingdom Metazoa; phylum Chordata; order Ceratodontiformes; family Protopteridae; genus Protopterus; species Protopterus annectens. Next base: position 199,682,080 of record NC_056749.1, read on the forward strand.
TCATCTCACTGAATTATATACTTAAATGTCTATAATGAACAAATGACTGCTTTGCAGCAACAAAATGCATTAGCAAAAATAACTGCAAAAGCACTTTGATAAAATGCATGTATGTTTATTAACTATAAAATAAATATACACAATGAATGGGCAAGCTCTCCTGTACAATCAAATGTTCTTAATGGGAAAGATTTGTTAAAATTCTCTTCTTTGTAATTTTTTTGTTTAACTGTGCTGTGCTTTCTAAATCTTATGAAATATTTTGACACATACAGTATTCAAACATATTTAGTATATCCGGTTCTTGTTGATCTGATTATATAATATTCCTATATGTATGCCTGTAATATCTGTAATATCTCTACATCTACTCATGCTATACATCAGTCCTCTGCTTTGTGAAACTATTGGTTCAAAAAGGATGCAAACAACAGGCCTCCTATCGAGTTAAACAGATCATTGAAAATAAAATAAAACATGCATGCATTAAATATACAACAAGAGCAGATCTGGGATCATCAGATGTGCTAAACTGAAATTGAAATAAAAAGTCTGTAAATCATTTATGCACTTAGAATTTGCTTAAATACTCAAAAACAATTTGTTAATTTATTTATTTTATTGACATTTGATTACCAGGAAAGTCCGACTGGGTAGAAGCCCATTTTCAGTGGAGGCCTGAGGAGAAAATCTCCAAATTATTATAAAACAAAATAAAACAAAAACATCTGCAGTTTAAATAATTATAACAAATTAGACATGACATTATAGGTACATGACATTATAGGTAGCACATGGCTTCTCTGTGATTTTAGAACTGCTTTCTAATAAGTGTATCACACATGCAATGGGGCTGTTGCTTGGAATGTTGATGTACATTGATCACAACCTGTTGTATTTTGTCCAGTTGATATTACATATATAAAAGGCGCTTCAAGTACAAGTGATAAATGATAAATAAAAATACAGTTATACAGTTAAGGGTAAACATGTAGAAGTACCTTGGTTTGTGCTGAAGACTGAACATAACATTTCCTGGCTTGTTCAGAAAACTATTTCTGATACAAACCACGTTTCCTGTGTTAGTTTGTGCCCACCTGCCTCTCTGACCGCCCCCCCCCCCCACACACACACACTACCATTTATGTATTATGTACAGCTGCAGAGAGTTCAGTCTTTCCCTCACTGAATTTTCATTGCAAGTGTAGGCACTAGTTCTGTACATAATCTCATTTCCTGTAAGGCATCCCTTTGCAAATGAATTTTGAGTTTAACACTGTCAAGGGACAAATAATTTATAGATCGGTAATAGGCTAGTTGACCTTGCAGGCCATTTTAAGCCTAGCCAGTTTCCTTTTTTATGCTTCAAATAACCGATCCAGTTTGGTTATAGATTGGCCATAGACATCCCAGGGTTGATAGTTATATATTACCCCTCATGAGAATAAATGTCTTACAGGCAGATTTTCTTTGCCCAAGGTATGTATATATGAACTGCACTAATTTTCTTTTTGTAAAAGCATTTAATTACTTTAAATACTAACATGAATAAAAAGGCATACAATGTTAGAATCCTTGTAGGAAAAATGAAATAGGATATACATTTCCCACCAAAAATGATAATGTCATAAGTCAAGGTTTCCTGTTAGCTCTCAATGAATTCTGAGTACAATAAAGTTTTAATCACTGTGGAATTTAAGGATACATCCTGCCAACACCTGGAAAAAATATCACTGATTACATTCCAGTGGACTGTGATTCATTCTTCTTTACACACTGTAATAGGAATGAAAAAAGTCTCTAGCAGGAAATGTTATCTTAAGAACAGAGGAATAGGTTCATAGATAAATAGGTTCATAGACTACTACTAGGCTAACTTCCTTTGTGGGCCATTTTAAGCCTAGCCAATCACCCAATGTAAGAATCAAACCCTGCACCATGTATCTGTAAGGTAAACACCTTAACCATTACACCAACCTCCCAACCCCTTGATATTAGGCAAGGGATCACCAGGATCATAAGATACGTAGCCAGCTACACTTTTAATTATATACACCTAAAAAGTTCTTGCCACCCTTTATAAGTATTTAACAGTGCTAACCTCCCACACTGAGCAGGGCTGTACAACATAAACCTGGTGTAAATGTGCATCTACCCATATAATCATCAAGATTGCCTTAAAGGAAGCTAATGTAGTACACTGTTTCACCTGTAGTGGTAACTTATTCCATAGGCTGGGAATACTTTGATTTAGAAACCTATCCGTCCAACAAATCTTGTTTATTTGTTAATGTAGATTTAGGTCTCTGGCAAAGGTATTTGTAGAACCTCTGTTTTTTTTCTGAAGCAATAGTATTACTCTAACATTTTTTCAAGTTGTTGTTAATAATTTTATTCTTAGCTTCTGCATTTTAAAAAATGCAAAACTTAGTTTCACTCTGCATAGTTTTTTGCTACACACGTCTATTATTTCTTCTTACATTCAAAAGATATGCCATAGGTGAATTGCCATTCCTATGTGTGTGTGTGTGTGTGTGTGTGTGTGTGTGTGTGTGTGTGTGTCCTTAAGCACAGTAGCACCTTATCCAGAATTAGTTTTTCTGCCTTAAACTCCTTGACTGCCAAGACAGGCTTTATTCCACCTGTGACCTGAAACGGATAAGCAGCTAATCACAGAAGGAATGAATAAAATCCTAATCACTATTCTGCTTTTTGTAACCTTTTCCCTTATTCAAAAAATAGTATATTTCAATGTGTAATACGAATGATTTTATTTTATGTATATTTAGTTTTAGTTCTGAGTTGAGACATCTGTCATTATGATTGATGATGTGATTGTCCTGCTCACTTCTGTGTGACTGCAGCCTTTCTTTTTTGCCCACAGAACATGACAAGATAAGGATTATGTCCTGACAACAACATGCCAAAGTGACTTTTAAGAAAAAAAGGCAATTGAGTCTCATGGATTTTGGTCCTGAATACTTTTCTCAAGACATAACCCATATAATGGACGATGTTAATACACTTATAAAATAGGATGCCAATAAAAAATAAATATTAATAAAGAAAATGTATATGCAATGGAAGAAATAAGGAATTATAGGAAGAAAAAAAACAATCCTCCTACTAATCAGACTACATTTGCCAGCTCAAGCAATGCATAATCACTCACACACATGCGCACGCACAAACACACACACTTTCTGTTAAGATATCTAACAATGAGTTACTGTTCTTATATTGTTCATCATCAAGAAGTTTTATCTCAATAAAATATATAAAAACAGAAGAAAAATATTTTTGTAGGGGCAATACCTGCTGCACCCACATTTCAGGGCTCAGCTCCCACACCCTCTAAGTTATATATCAATTACATGGTTGCACTACAGTGGAGAAAAGTGAAAAAAAAAACACTGGAGTGCACAGCCAGCTTACACAATGCAAATGACAGTGATCTACCAAACCATGATAAAACAAAAATTGCTCAGTGAAGTGTTGCTATACCTCCTCTAACACAAGCAATATGTACCCATCTCACAAAATTCCTTCTCCTACATCTGAGAAAATGCAGTATTCTGCCCTAGTTCTAAAACCCCATTTCCACACTTAACTGTATTTTTAAATCCTATATCTATTTACTCATTCCTTGGTAAGACCTTAAAAACCTTAATCCGCACTCAAATTTGTGAATACATACAGTATTATGGAATCTTTTCCGGATACACAATATAACTTGTTGAAAGCAGCAGCACCATTAAGTGTCTTTTGAACATTCAAGAACATACTCAAAATCTCAAAAAAAGCATTTTAAAAGGAACCTATCTGTGGCTCTCAGCAATACTGTAATGCCCTGCAGCATTTCTCCTTCATGCTGTCCTAATCGGGTCTATATTATATCATTGAATGCTTAAAAAAGTGAACGCTGATTGATCAACCTAATTTAAGCGAAAGCTTACAATCTCGAACTGTCAGATCAGTGATTATTTTCCCAGAGAAAAAAATCGCTGATCCAAAACACATACACACAACACAAGCACACCAAACAAACAGAAATCCACACACATACACCTAAAATCTGATACCTAACCCTACACTAAACTATGCACACACCACTAACTACCCACTTACCTTAACCCAAACCCCAACCCTAAGGTCTGTCACTATCGCACACTCACCTCACCCGCTCCCTAACTCACTTAAATCCGCCCTAACCCTCATGTCCACTCAATCGCACACACACCTAACCCGAGCCCTAACCCTAATTCACCTAAATCACCCTAACACTCACATCCACACAATCGCACACTTACCTGAATCCGACCGGTAACTTTCCACCATAACACTGAAAATACCGAAGCAACAGAAACGGACAACCGAATTCTTTCCGTAGGAAAAAATTTGAGTTTCTGTTGCTTCGATATTTTGCAGTTTCGCGAAAATAAGTTCGATCAATCAGCGTTCGCTTTTTTAAGCGTTCGAGGATATAATATAGACCCTCCTAATCTTATCCAGCTTTGGCTTCATCTGTTGAAAAACTGACTCTCCAGATTTCACAACATATAGTTCTTATGAATAGGGTCTACCTTCTCCTTATCATCCTATGTTACTAAAGGTGTCCCCCCCCCAGGTTTCTGTTCTGGCATCCCTTCCTCTGTCGGTTTATCAAACCACTGCCTAACTCATTGCCCAAAATCAAGCTTATCCTTATTGCTGTGGACACTGTAATGTACAGATATGCCAGAGAGTATAGTCTTACAAAAAAATAAACAAACTGTTTTGTCACCTTGCTAATTCCCCCTTCCTAACTCAGTACTCTACTTCCTTACCCTACAAAAATAGAAAACTTTGTCTGATTTTAAGGCATAACTAAAACTTGATCACAGTGAATGTACAATCACAGATTAAAAGACAGAAACTACCCTAAGCTATGACATCCACTGAACTAAATCACAATAAACCAAACTTGGAAACTGAAAAATTTCTCACTACTGCCAACCACGGTCAGAAGTGCAACTAGGAAATAAATTGTACCTTCACAGTTTGACTATAATCCTATGTAGATTTATCATCTTGGTTTCTTGCTATAAACAACCCTGCTTAGCCTCAGAAAAGCTAAATGTCTTCTTATGAAACCCACAGATTTGCGACTTTGATCCTTCCTTTCCAAGCTACTGATTTCACCATCCCTCTCTATCATAGTAAACCTTCTCCAAATTGTTTAGAATGTCTCTAAGTCATTTACCAGTAAGGCTATGGTTCTTACAACACAAAACTTTCTCAGCCATTCCCTTACAGGAGCCAAAACTTGGGGCTTACTCCCACTAACCCACATTTAGATGTCTAATTGATTGCAAACAATTCCAATGACTTTGTTTTTAGTTTTTAAGCATATCATATATTCAGTATTTCTGAACAATGTGTGCCTTTCTTATCTCATGATTTTCTTTACTACTTTGCAACTTTTTTGCAATTATTGACATTGGCCTTGACATATCAGTAGCATGACAAAGGGGAAATGTTTTTGGGAGGAGTATAATAGATGGCTTTACTCTGCGGTGGTTGTGCTGGGGTAGAGTTGTCGCCTCAGACATTGCCCGTTCGATTCTCAGAGCGTCTTCTGTGTGGTGACATGCGTGAATGGGCGTTCCTTCGTTGAAGGCTGTGAGTTAGGCCAGGCAAGCCAGCGCGTCAAAATCTACTGCCAATCATTAGCGGACCGGCGTTCTGCTGTGGCGACCCCCAACTGGGAAAAGCCGAAAGAAAGAAACAAACATAATAGATGGCTTTCATTTTTTTTTTTAAGTGTCAACACAGAGTGCGTAACCACCTTCCTTCCCTTCTTTTCTTTCACTTCCTCTATTTTCTAGTAGGAGTATATTAAATTTGTTAGCTTCTTTGCACTGGGTAGATGGAGAAGACCTCGGTAGACAAGAATGCATGAAGCCAGAAGTGTTTTATTTGCACTTCCTTGTTTGCTTGCTTATTTTTTTATTTATTAGTCACTACTGAAGCATGACTATAATCATTGTTCTTATCTATGTCATTCTGGACACCTTGTAGCCAAAGTATGTCTGCATGAAGGCATTAGGATACTGGTGACTCCAGTGGAAAAAATTAGATTTTTGTATACAACAGTGGATGATATCATTCTGTACTGTTCTGTACAAAGATATGCAAAGCTGCAACAAGGGAATGCAGCATTCATCTCTTATGATTGACTTGTATTCCTTTGCTTTTCATCATGGCTGTGGTGAATGGTTCTAGTTTTTCAATTTAGGTTTATTAAAGTGGCTATGACTAGACAATTTATGTAGATAACACACCATGAAATAACACTAAAATACTAATGCAGTTTAAAACAGTAAATTGCAACACTGAAAACTGATTTATAATACAAGACTTGTGAATCATCCTGGGCTGTGCCTGCAAATGGTCCATTGAAATCAGTGCACTATCCCACCAAAATATATGTATATAAATAAATAAATAAAAATCAGCGGTGAGATATTATAAGACAACCCACAGAGATGCATTTCTGAAGACCTATTGAAGTCATTCATGTCAGGAATACTCTTATCCATTCTGACAGGGGATTATGAAGGTTCAGTCCTCAGCAGGCAAAGTAAAGAATCCCAGAGACATTCACCCATGCTTTCAGGACTACTTACTGCCCAATGGTGGTGAGCATATGGCATCAAAAGACTATACCATACAAGCAGCTACTAAGATAGTAGAGGACCGAAACCATACTTGCCAAATAATCCATCATCAAAACCTTTATACATGATCAAGCCAGCAAGCAGTATGAACTATGCATAACCAGATCAATATTGTAGTAACTGAGAACTTTGCTAGTAGCAGTGCTGCAGAGATCAGTACCAGTTGAAGACTTTATATTTCTGAGTTAGGTAATCCTGGGCAAAAGGCATTGTATAGTCCAAACAGAAGGAAAGCATGGAATGCATTAGTCTGAGGATGGCATAACGGTTAAGATGTTTACCTCACAGACACAAGCTACAGGGTTTGATTCTTAACTTTGACAGGCAAATAAAATTCAGATTGCAAATTATGTAAGTGAAGAAAAATACACAGTATAGAATAAGAAAATATTCTCAGCTCTACAGTTGCAAGTAAATTAAGTATAAAATTCAAAGAACAAATTGTACAAGTAAGAAATTCCCATTACAGAATAAAACAATCACAGTACAGGTTCTGCAAGTGAGGAGTTAACAGGGATTAAGTAAAAATAAATGAAGTACATTAATAAGTGTATACAATTGTAGTGCAAGAGATGTTAGCAAATAAGGGATAAGTTAGAAGTGACTAATGAAGTGGATTAGGTCAGTGCAAAGTAGCAAGAATACAGAAGAATTGTTATTGGTGGGTGTGGTAGAAGGTGAGGAATTGGTTGGGTTGAAAGTAAGCATAAGTTTGCTTATAGTATTAATAAAGTAGGTATTGAAGATGGAAGCAGTTTCTTGGGGTGAATTATTAGGGTGGGGTTTGGTGTTGAGGGGTTTCTGGTTGGAGAATTTGGTTGACTGTATTCCAGAATTTTTGGAAATTACTAGGTTTTTGTGGTTAATGGTGTGTGGTAGAATTTTTTTTTATCAATCTTTATGTGTTTTTTGGCCAGGTTACAGAGTTCCCCATAATGTGCCTGTAATTTGTTTTTTTTTGTCCAGATTTTCCATGCAGAATCTCTGTTTTGAATGAGAGACTGGGTTGACTTGGCCAGCCAAGGTGAGCAGTGAGATTTGACTCTGACAGTTCTGGGAGGTGCTAAGGAGTTTAAAGTGTTTAAGAAGATGGAGTTGAACTGAACAGCTTTATCAAGAGGAAGATCAGAGAGGAAAGAGCACTCGATAACAGAGATATACGTATTGAAAGTCTGAGGGTTGAAGTTGGTAAACTTATGGCATTCTTAATATTTATGAGGTCTTGTGACATGGGGGATAATCTTTGGATGTATATAGGAAAGTGATCGCTAATGGAGTCAGGTAGAGATTCAGGGTGGTGATAGAGGTTTGGATGGGAGACAAAAATCCAGTCAAAGATGGAAGTGGAGTTTGTGGATTTGTGAAGAAATGTGGGAGAAGAGATAAGCTGAGTGTAGCCATAAAGGTGTATGCTGATGGAAGAGGAGATGAAGGAAAGGTCAAGCCAGTTAATATTAATGTCACTTAGAATGATAGTTTTATGTATAGTGTCAGCCATCCAGTGAATAATCTGTTCTAGTATGGGTATGTTGTCTCCAGGTGGTATATAGATAACAGCTATGGTTATGGTTTTGTGGATGTTTAGTTTACAGAGTTTAGAGAGTATTGGGATATGCAAGATGGAAATTCAGTTGTATTGTTAAGAATGCTGTGTATGTTAATGGAGCAAAAGAAGAGATGTTTGAGATTGGGGATTGGAATTTGTGGGAACGTGTGAGTAGTGTTGTTTGGGTAGATGAGTTGTTGGGGTGAATGTTGCCAGAGAGTTGAAGGGTGTTACATAGGTGGAGTAAGAGTGATATAGTGGGGTGAAGTGAGAGGAATTTCTGTTTGTTTTTATGATGTGGAAAGGATTTTGGAAAGAGTAATTTTGGGAAGTGTGTGCTCAGTGCAGGTGAAGAGAGTGGATGATATAGGAGAGTAGTGAGTAAAAGTGCTTGTAGAGTAGAAGGATATAGGGGAGCTGGGATGAAGAAGTTGTGTGTGATATGAAGTGAGGTAAGAAAGGATGAGAAGAAGAAAAAATAGGAGGTGAAGGAGGAACACAGTGATGAGTAAAAGAAGGGGAGGGTGGTGTGTGAGTGAGTGGTGGAAGGTGGTAGGTATTATGGGGAGGGGGATGCAACTAGAGACAGTGGGTGGGAGCTATATGATAGAGTGTGGTAGATGGGTGGGTAGATTCCAACTGGTTGAGAATAAGGGATATGGGAGAGCTGGGTGGGGTAAAGAAACAGCTAACTATAAAGGTAACGGATTCAGGGGTGGGTGGAAATGCGGGTAAGGTAAGGGTGTGTCGTGAGCCTGAGCATAGTGAGGACAAATGGAGTGGGCTGTTCCATGACTGAATACTGTACAAGAAAAACAATCAGTGAAGCCCAGTAAAGGTAAGTATGGATGCTGTAAATAAGTATGCTAGCAAGGCCAGATGACAGGATTCCAAAGGTATATGGGGGGGGGGGGGGATAGAAGGAGCAGGAGAACAGAGTTGAGAGTAGGTTCAGAGAAGCCTGTGTTGTTAAAAGCTGTTAGAAATATAGGTGGCCTAAGTATTGCAGTGGGATGTTTAGAAGAGCTGGGAACAGTGCAGGAGAGGGAATGAGAATAGAAGCTGGAGCAAGAAGTAGGGAGAAATTAGTCCAGTCATAAGGGTTTAGTAATGTATAGGGCACTTGATTTTTAGTAAACAAACTGGTACAGAATAATTTAGGGTGAACATAAAATTTTGATAGGTAAACTGTTGCTGAGCAAGCAGTTTTGGTCAAATAAATAAAATTTATATAGTAAAAGAAATACTTGAGACGAGTTCATAATTAGATAGATCATTAAAATCTAGATTCACATTTTTATGGATGAGATTAACAAGAGCTTTTTTTTTTTTTAAATTGAAATGCCCCACCCCTAAGAGAAGATGAAATAATGTGGAAAAGGAATGGGCCCAGTACAAACAGGGCAATACATCACCCATCTCCTGGAGCAATGATCTAGTCCACAAGTGGTTAGGCATATAATGGAAACAAGAGAAACAGAGTTGAAGTAATTATGAATAGTAAACTCACACATCATCCAAGGTGGCACTTACGTCCCAAAACCACCACAATCCCTGGTAGTGCACCATTGAAATGCTTGATCTTATCAAAGAAAGCACTGAAGTGAAAAACTGAACAGCTACCATATTTAGTAGTTGGTAAAACTTTCCAGTTTGAGATATAGGCTATGCTGCACCTCCTCCCTCCCACCCGGAAAAGAACAGACAGTTCTCCACTGGGAAGATCTTCCAAGACACACAAAAAGAATTCTTCTGAGAAATTGCCACCTGATAGACTGAATAACTCTGCTGATTTAATGAAAGCTTATCATCAAGCAAACTGATGTGACAGTAATATTCTACCTTTTCATCTAAACCTCCAAAATACACAGAGTTTAAAGTCAAAGCATGGCTCATGTGCCATGAAGAGGACAGGGAATAAAGACAAAGGGAGTTAGCCATCAGAACTTCATTATAGGCCTTAACAATCCTATCTGAACTGCAAGAAATGCTCACACAAAGTTGATGATGGACAAGAACCAACTGAAATGGGGTAATCAAAGTAGAGTCCCTTCAACTCACCAGGCCCATGTTTGGGGGCTCCTCTTAAGAATAGTTGAGCAAGAATCAAACCAGGCAATTGTGCAACATAGTGACCAGATCCACCACCAAGCAAATAAGATGGAAAACAAAGTCCAACATGTGATCCTTCTGATGGGTAGTGGAAGTAACAACCTGAGGAAATTCAGATTCCTTCATAATGCAGAGAAATTCTTTCACAAGAGCCACAGATGCCAGATTCAACCAGATTATGAAGTTACCCTTGATGATCCAATTACATATCTTCCAGGATCAACCACTTAGGTGTCATCTATAATCAATCAATTAGATGAACCAGGTGAATAAGCGACTAGCAAGCCCAAAGGAACAACGGCAGAAGAAATTGCAGATTAACGTATTTTAATAAGACCGTTTTCACTCTTGCAGGAGCAGGAGCTTCTTCAGACAAATTTAAAAGTTACAGAAACACTCATTTTAAAAGCAACAGCTGATAAGCTTGTGATGTCATTTCCTTCAAAGGGAAGCACTTACGAACACTTTTTTGTAAAAAAGACAAGTAATAAAATAATAAAATAATAAAATACTGAATGTCTTTGTACATTTATTGTATATTTTGTTTTGAGACAAGATTTTGTACAAAGACATTCAGTATTTTATTATTTTATTACTTGTCTTTTTTACAAAAAAGTGTTCGTAAGTGCTTCCCTTTGAAGGAAATGACATCACAAGCTTATCAGCTGTTGCTTTTAAAATGAGTGTTTCTGTAACTTTTAAATTTGTCTGAAGAAGCTCCTGCTCCTGCAAGAGTGAAAACGGTCTTATTAAAATACGTTAATCTGCAATTTCTTCTGCCGTTGTTCCTTTGGGCTTGCTAGTCGCTTATTCACCTGGTTTGTTTAGTTTTTATTGTTTAATCAATTAGATGACATTAACACCAAGGAGAAAAAGAAGTCTGAAATATTCTGAAGGAACTTCCTTACATTATCTGGTGGGCAGAAAATAATGAGGTACCCAGTCTGATGCTATGTCCATGGTAAAAAGCAAAGGAACTGGTTGCGTCAGCTTAAGCTTTTTTCCGTCAGTCTATGAATGACACAGGATACCACTCCCCCAACATGGGCTAACTGACCAAGGTACATACAGTAGTCAGGGGAGGTAATTACATCAACATGACCAGTTGGCAGTAAGCACAGAGAAGCATAATAGTGCTAGCAGCTGAGATGGAAAGGTTGTAGGCAGATAGTATGGTATTAATTGCTCCATGATGCCAATACATATCTGTCTTTCAGAGGGGAGAAAATGCTTCCCAGGTCCACAGAGGTTTTGGAGGTTTTCCATTTTTTTTTTTTTTTTTAATTCATGACTCACCACATCAGTAACTCACTAAAATTAATTTTAAAGGCATTTTTTTTTCTTCTTGAAATACAAATTCTTCCCTGGATGCTGCAGAGGCTGTGACCTCATAGTCTTCCAACTTACTTAGGCAAACCTTAGGTCCCATAACATGGAGGGGGGAGGGGAGAAAGAATTAAATCTGACATGTTAAAACTCATTGTTTCATAGACCTATAGATGCAATGAAATACAATTCCATGAATCATTAAGCTTCCTTATAAAACATGTTTTGAATGTGCTCTAGCATTTCACTGTATGGTTTATTTAAAGTGTAATGTGTACTTAATTGTGTAACATGTTTTCCTTAATTGGAAGCCAGTACTGTTATTGGATTGCTTTTGCGTTTAGGTCATGG